>NW_021270574.1:90612-91356 GCF_002162155.2 Triticum dicoccoides
GCGCGCGTCCCCTTTCATAGAAAACAGAATGTCCGCACTGCGCCTGTCAACCAGGCGCACTACATGCGTTAGCGTGAGGCCGAGCAGGGGGTGGGGAGGGGGGTCGTGACCCCCCTCCACATCCCCCTGCGAGGCCGAGCCTGGAACGAGTCGGAGCAGGCGGCGACGCGGCTTGCCGCGGCGCCGCATGCGTAGGCGTGTCCGTCATACCCCGTCGCCCCCCTATCTATCTTAGGGGGTGTGGCTCCGGGGGTTTGCGCGCGTCCCCTTTGATGGAAAAACAAAATGTCCGCACTGCGCCTGTCAACCAAGCGCATTGTGTGCGTTAGCGCGATGTCACATCCCTAGTCTGGTATGACTTAGACTAGCTAGCCATTTGTGCATCATATTTAATTTCATTTAAATTTGAAATGAGGATTGGTGGAACCCTCAGAATCATTTTTGAAAATGACCTAAATAAAAATTTCTCCAAAAGGGTCCAAGAAAATGCTCATGATGCCCTCTAAAAATATTGGACAGAGATAAAAATCAAAACAATATTTTTAGGAGCTCATGGATAATTATTTTGGCCATTTGGATTAATTCGATAAATATTTGCATTGGAAATATATTTCTATATATATGAAATATGGTCCAAAAATTATGCCAATTATACAAGAGCTCTGGAATAATACCATTAGCCCCTACAAAAATTGGCATAATAAAATTAAATGATTTAATATAGTTATTAAATCAAACAAATGT
>NW_021270575.1:0-2190 GCF_002162155.2 Triticum dicoccoides
CAAATTTGAATCAAGGATTCAAATTTCAAATTCAAATATGGCCTTTTAAAGTGCTTTTCCTTGTTCTGCTTAAAACATCAATTTAACTTGTTTGATCATGCATGAAAATAGTACAGATGGATAGATTGGATTTTTCTGATCATTTTTCATATATAATTTGTCCAATTTGGAGTTACAGAATAAAAGTTATGAATTTTTGAAGTTTAAATAATATTCTGGAATTTCCTGATTTAAATTAAATCCAGAAAATCAATTACTGCGTCAGCCTGACGTCAGTGTGACGTCAGCAGGTCAACGGAACTGGTCCAGGTCAAACCTGACAGTGGGTCCCGCATGTCAGGGTGATTATTTTAATTAAAACTTAATTAAAATTAATCCTGTTTAATTAACAGGGCTGGGCCCCACCTGTCATTGACTCAGGGGAGTCAACCAGGGCCCACCCGTGGTCAAACCCGGTCGGCTGCACCGGCGTTTAGCCGCCGGCGAGCCCGACGCGGCGGCGGAAGTGGTTTTGGCCATTTCGGCCACCAAATGGGCCGCGGAGACCACCGGAGTGGAGCTGAGGCCAACCCGCAGCTCTTGGCGGAGCCCGTTGGGGTCGGGGTGGCCGGAGTCGACGGCGGCGAGCTCGGCTGCGGCCTCCGGGGTTCGGTCGTGCACGGGAACGGTGCTGGAGCTCGAAGTCGAGCAAAGCGAGGCGCTAGGGATTCTCTACGGGGTCTTGCGAACTCGTTGGACTCGCCGGGGTGACCAAATGGTCACCGGAGCTGCGTCGACGGCGAGCTCGGCGACGGCGGAGGTTCGGCCGTGGTGGGGAGGTGGCTACGGTGAGGGAACGAGGGGAAAGAGAGGGGGAAACGGTGGCGTAGCTCACCGCGGTTGCAGTGGGCGTCGAAGCGGGCTCGGGGACGCGCTGGAGACGGCGAATTCGACGGCGACGGTGGTCGGAGCCTGAAGAGGGGAACGGCGACGTGGCGGCGATGCAGGGCTTCCGGGGAGCTGTGGAGCGGTGGGGAGGAAGAGGGAGTCGAGGCGGAGCTCCTGAGCTAGTCGGGGGAGCGAGGGGTGGCCGCAGATGGCTGCTATGGCGAACGGCGGCGACGGTGGTGTTCGGCCGTGTGAGAGAGAGAGCGAGGGAGAGGAGGGGAGAGCCGGGGGAGAGTGAGAGAGAGCAGGGGGGATCGGGACGGCCTGCGGGAGTCGTCCACGCGGCCAGGAGCGCGTCGGCAAGCAGGAGGTGGCCGCGCGGCCGTGCGCGCGCGAGCACGCAGCAGCTTCGGGGCGAGGGGAGGAAGACGACGGAGAGCTGCAGTGGTGGGCTGGGCCGCTGCTGGCTGGGCCGGCCAGCTGGCTGGGCCGCACAGTGGAGGAGCCCAGGTAAGTTTTCCCCCTTTTTATTTCTGTTTCTGTTTTATTTAATATATCTGCAACTTTTTTGAATTAAATAAAATACCTAGGCAAGTTCAAAAATCACCAAACTATTCCTGGCCCATAGTTGGATTATTTCCAACATGAAACATTTTAGTTTGGAGATATTTGAGCATTTAAATATTTTATATTATTTTAAATGCCCAAATTCAAATATTTATGATTTAATTCAAAAACCCTAGGATGGCCTAGGAAAATGTGCACCATTTTTGGCAGAGGTTCTGAACCAAGACAAAAATGATGGGCATTTTAGAAGGGCATTTCAGGTTCATTGAAAAATTATTTTAGTAACCCTAGTTGGTTTCAGAGGGGACTGGGGGTTCTGTCATCCCCATTTCAAGTTTCTGATGAAAGAGTAAACATGATGCAACACTCTAATGCATGACTAGCTAGGTTGTGACAAATGCATCTTGATGTTCCGTGCAACGCACAGGCAGCTAGCTAATTTCTTTTAAAATAGTTGCTGCGATAATTGGGTTGAAGTGATATATTTTATGTCTGCCCCGAATGATTTCAGATTCACTAGTAGTAACAAAGAAAAGGTTGCCTTGTTAATTAACAGAAAACAGGGTGAAAACTATCACATGAGGCCGGTAAAAGCAAGGCACACTGGGTTCAGCGTCATCGTCACTACAGCTGTGCGCGCGTGAGAAGTCTACATATCGAGGGGGCTACCGAGCGAGGCACCGAGACACAATGTTTGAGAGAGAAACCAATTGACAGATTATGATCAGATCGAGTTGTCACCCTTCTGCTGTCATT
>NW_021270576.1:0-1989 GCF_002162155.2 Triticum dicoccoides
TTGTTATTTGATTAACAAGGTCACATCATTAGTTGAATGATCTGATTGACATGACCCATTCCATTAGCTTAGCACCCGATCGTTTAGTATGTTGCTAATGCTTTTCTTCATGACTTATACATGTTCCTGTGACTATGAGATTATGCAACTCCCGTTTACCGGAGGAGCACTTTGGGTGCTACCAAACATCACAACGTAACTGGGTGATTATAAAAGGAGCATTACAGGTGTCTCCAAAGGTAGATGTTGGGTTGGCGTATTTCGAGATTAGGATGTGTCACTCCGATTGTCGGAGAGGTATCTCTGGGCCCTCTCGATAATGCACATCACATAAGCCTTGCAAGCATTGCAACTAATGAGTTAGTTGCGAGATGATGTATTACAGAATGAGTAAAGAGACTTGCCGGTAACGAGATTGAACTAGGTATCGGATACCGACGATCGAATCTCGGGCTAGTAACATACCGATGACAAAGGGAACAACGTATGTTGTTATGCGGTCTGACCGATAAAGATCTTCGTAGAATATGTAGGAGCCAATATGGGCATCCAGGTCCCGCTGTTGGTTATTGACCGGAGACGTGTCTCGGTCATGTCTACATCGTTCTCGAACCCGTAGGGTCCGCACGCTTAAGGTTATGATGACAGTGATATTATGAGTTTATGCATTTTGATGTATCGAAGGTTGTTTGGAGTCCCGGATGTGATCAAGGACATGACGAGGAGTCTCGAAATGGTCGAGACGTAAAGATTGATATATTGGAAGCCTATATTTGGATATCGGAAGTGTTCCGGGTGAAATCGGGATTTTACCGGATTACCGGGAGGTTACCGGAACCCCCCGGGAGCCATATGGGCCTTATTGGGACTTAGTGGAAAAGTGAAAGGGGCTGCCCATGATGGGCTGCGCGCCTCCCCCCTCCCCTAGTCCAACTAGGACTAGGAGAGGTGGCCGGCCACCTCTCTCTCTCTTTCCCACTATGAATCCTATTTGGAATAGGATTGGGGGGAGTCCTACTCCCGGTAGGAGTAGGACTCCTCCTGCGCCTCCATAGGGCTGGCCGCACCCCTCCCCCTTGGCTCCTTTATATACGGAGGCAGGGGGCACCTCTAGACACAAGTTGATCCACGTGATCTATTCCTTAGCCGTGCGCGGTGCCCCTCTGCCACCATATTCCTCGATAATACTGTAGCGGAGTTTAGGCGAAGCCCTGCTGCTGTAGTTCATCAAGATCGTCACCACGCCGTCGTGCTGACGGAACTCTTCCCCGACACTTTGCTGGATCAGAGTCCGGGGATCGTCATCGAGCTGAACATGTGCTCGAACTCGGAGGTGCCGTAGTTTCGTGCTTGATCGGTTGGATCGTGAAGACGTACGACTACTTCCTCTACGTCGTGTCATCGCTTCCGCAGTCGGTCTGCTTTGGGTACGTAGACAACACTCTCCCCTCTCGTTGCTATGCATCACATGATCTTGCGTGTGCGTAGGAAATTTTTTGAAATTACTACGTTCCCCAACACAGACTTCTTGAGAAAGAAGACCAGGCGAAACAGACGGACTTAGAGAAGGCCGTTGCCAATGCCAAGGACGCGCGCTCTGCGATGAGAGATGCGAAGGAGGAGCTGCGTCAGGCCGGACAGATTGCGGCTAGAAAGCCCTTTATGCTGCGAAGGAAATTTTGCGATCCGAAGTTTGCTCTGTTGGACCGGATGTGGAGTGTGGAGGATACCTATCTGGATTTGGCAGCGAGTGCTGCTGATGCGACCGAACACTTTCGAGATCAGAAAGATCGTGAAGTGGAAAAGCTTTTCTGGTCGCAGTTTCACAATCCAGAGCGTCCACTAGCAGTGGACGATCGTTTGGCTCAATGGGCCGAACTGAATAGGTTGTTCGGACTCGCCATGAAGTACGTCATGGGTCATCTGTGGCCGGGGAGATCGGAGCCGAAGAGTTATTTCAGCTTGGTGCAGCAATTCCTTGACGCGGTG
>NW_021270577.1:0-1565 GCF_002162155.2 Triticum dicoccoides
CGCCGTCCATGTCGCCGCCGCCGTCTCGGCCCGCCTCCGCCCAAACCAAGTCTCCCTCCGCGTTCCTGGTGCCACGAGGGTGCCGCCGGGCCCCTCAGGTGGCCTCCCCGTGCCCCGCAGCCCGATCCCGCTCGCGCCCGAACCCCGGCCGCCGCCGCGAGCCTTGCTCCGGCGAGCTCCGGCCGTCCCCGCTCCTCCCACCTGTCCCACCAGATGCGCGAGAGCCCGGGCTACGCCCCGGTGCTCTCAGACGCCGTCCCCGTGGCCTGTGGCGCGGACTCCGCCGCGTCCAGAGGTCGCCGGCGACGAGCCCCCGTCGCCTGAGCCCTGCCAGGTGGGGCCGGCCCGTCAGGTGATTAGCTTAGTGCTAATCACCGTTGACTAACCCCCCCTGACGCTGACCAGTGGGCCCGACCCCCCTTAACCTTTTTATTAAATTAAATTAACCCCTGTTAACCCCCCCTGTCATTGACGTGTGGGTCCCACACGTCAGGTTTGACCTGGACAGCCGCGTTGACCCGCTGACGTCGTGCTGACGTCATGCTGGCGCAGTATATAAATTCTGGATTTAATTAAATCAGGAAAATTCCAGAAATTGATTTAAACTTCAAAAATTCATAACATTTCAACCGTAGCTCAGATTTAAATAATTTATATATGAAAAATTATCAGAAAAATGCAACCTTTCCATCTGTACTAGTTTCATGCATGAAAAACCAACTTATACATGCTGAATATGGGAAAACACATTATGGCATATATAAGAGACCTAATTTAGAAATGCATTTGAACCTTTGGTTCAAATGGACTTCAAACCAAATGTTTACTAGATGCATTAGCTCAAACAGCATCACATCTACATGCCATGTTCATGCATCATATTGTTGCATATGATTGTGTTTTGATTGCCGGCACCGTTCCTTCTCGATAGGTCCTGCTCCGGAGACGTTCCAGAGTACCTGTCTGTGAAGCAGTGCCTCCCTTGTTGATTTACCAGGCAAGCAAACCCCCTTGTTCATTTCGATAAAACCCTACTCTCTCGCTCCTGCTCTCAGTTATTGCATTAGGACAACAACGATTCATCTGCTACTTTGTGCTGCGGTAGTTGAACCCATTCCTCTGCATGACCTGCCATTGCCACAGTAAATAGTTGAAACCCACTAGCATGTGTAGGAGTTGATTGAAGCCACTGATGTGTTCCTACCATGCTATGCCTGCTATTGCTTAGAGTTGTGTCAGGTCTGATTCATTGGGAATGAATTGGAGTGTCACGATATGTTCTGATGCTGAGAGTGAAGTGTGTGAACACGATTTGGTAAAGGTAGCGGTGAGAGGCCATGTAGGAGTACATGGTGGGTTGTCTCACTGGAACCGTCCTTAAGCCCTGAGTTCTGTGTATGTTGTCCAATGACTCGATACTACCACACATTGGGCTCCGGGCGCTCCAAGCCCTCTCGACTTATTAACCAACTTGATCTCTGTCCAGGAGTCGCAACTAGTTTCTGGTGTTTGTAGGTAGTGCTATTTTTCTACCAAGTGGCACCCGGCAGGGTGGGCTTGGGACA
>NW_021270578.1:0-1228 GCF_002162155.2 Triticum dicoccoides
TAGGCATCACGTCCATGACAAGTAAACCGACTCCTGCCTGCATCTACTACTATTACTCCATACATCGCCCGCTATCCAGCATGCATCTAGAGTATTAAGTTCATAAGAACAGAGTAACGCATTAAGAAAGATGACATGATGTAGAGGGATAAACTCAAGCAATATGATATAAACCCCATCTTTTTATCCTCGATGATAACACATACGTGCCTTGCAACCCTTTCTGTCACTGGGTAAGGACACCGCAAGATTGAACCCAAAGCTAAGCACTTCTCCCATGGCAAGAAAGATCAATCTAGTAGGCCAAGCCAAACTGATAATTCGAAGAGACTTGCAAAGATAACTCAATCATACATAAAATAATTCAGAAGATATTCAAATATTTCTCATAGATAAACTTGATCATAAACCCACAATTCATCGGATCTCGACAAACGCACCTCAAAAAGAGTTTACATCGAATAGATCTCCACAAGAGAGGGGGAGAACATTGTATTGAGATCCAAAAAGAGAGAAGAAGCCATCTAGCTAATAACTATGGACCCGAAGGTCTGTGGTAAACTACTCACAACTCATCGGAGGGGCTATGGTGTTGATGTAGAAGCCCTCCATGGTCGATTCCCCCTCCGGCGGAGCACCGGCGAAGGCTCCAAGATGGGATCTCGCGGATACAGAAGGTTACGGCGGTGAAAATTGTTTTTCGTTGGCTCCCTGGATGTTTTCGGGGTACGTGGGTATATATAGGAGGAAGAAGTAGGTCGGTGGCTGCCCGAGGGGCCCACGAGACAGGGGGCGCGCCCAGAGGGGGTGGGCGCGCTCTCCTATCTCGTGGCCGCCTCGACTGCTTCTTGGCTTGCACTCCAAGTCCTCTGGATCATGTTCGTTCCAAAAATCACGCTCCCGAAGGTTTCATTCCGTTTGGACTCCGTTTGATATTCCTTTTCTTCGAAATACTGAAATAGGCAAAAAAATAGCAATACGGGGGTGGGCCTCCGATTAGTAGGTTAGTCCCAAAAATGATATAAATATGTAAAATAAAACCCATAAACATCCAAAAGGAGTAATATAATAGCATGGAACAATCAAAAATTATAGATACGTTGGAGACGTATCACATGGCCAAAGGGGAACCGGGACAAAGCGCAAGTGCTGGAGAGTTGCGGGAGGCTGTACGTACAGGTGAATGAGATTTGTTAATGAAAAAAGCAGGATTCATTTCCCAAGGGAG
>NW_021270579.1:0-1228 GCF_002162155.2 Triticum dicoccoides
TAGGCATCACGTCCATGACAAGTAAACCGACTCCTGCCTGCATCTACTACTATTACTCCATACATCGCCCGCTATCCAGCATGCATCTAGAGTATTAAGTTCATAAGAACAGAGTAACGCATTAAGAAAGATGACATGATGTAGAGGGATAAACTCAAGCAATATGATATAAACCCCATCTTTTTATCCTCGATGATAACACATACGTGCCTTGCAACCCTTTCTGTCACTGGGTAAGGACACCGCAAGATTGAACCCAAAGCTAAGCACTTCTCCCATGGCAAGAAAGATCAATCTAGTAGGCCAAGCCAAACTGATAATTCGAAGAGACTTGCAAAGATAACTCAATCATACATAAAATAATTCAGAAGATATTCAAATATTTCTCATAGATAAACTTGATCATAAACCCACAATTCATCGGATCTCGACAAACGCACCTCAAAAAGAGTTTACATCGAATAGATCTCCACAAGAGAGGGGGAGAACATTGTATTGAGATCCAAAAAGAGAGAAGAAGCCATCTAGCTAATAACTATGGACCCGAAGGTCTGTGGTAAACTACTCACAACTCATCGGAGGGGCTATGGTGTTGATGTAGAAGCTCTCCATGGTCGATTCCCCCTCCGGCGGAGCACCGGCGAAGGCTCCAAGATGGGATCTCGCGGATACAGAAGGTTACGGTGGTGAAAATTGTTTTTCGTTGGCTCCCTGGATGTTTTCGGGGTACGTGGGTATATATAGGAGGAAGAAGTAGGTCGGTGGCTGCCCGAGGGGCCCACGAGACAGGGGGCGCGCCCAGAGGGGGTGGGCGCGCTCTCCTATCTCGTGGCCGCCTCGACTGCTTCTTGGCTTGCACTCCAAGTCCTCTGGATCATGTTCGTTCCAAAAATCACGCTCCCGAAGGTTTCATTCCGTTTGGACTCCGTTTGATATTCCTTTTCTTCGAAATACTGAAATAGGCAAAAAAATAGCAATACGGGGGTGGGCCTCCGATTAGTAGGTTAGTCCCAAAAATGATATAAATATGTAAAATAAAACCCATAAACATCCAAAAGGAGTAATATAATAGCATGGAACAATCAAAAATTATAGATACGTTGGAGACGTATCACATGGCCAAAGGGGAACCGGGACAAAGCGCAAGTGCTGGAGAGTTGCGGGAGGCTGTACGTACAGGTGAATGAGATTTGTTAATGAAAAAAGCAGGATTCATTTCCCAAGGGAG
>NW_021270580.1:0-876 GCF_002162155.2 Triticum dicoccoides
AGACATGATAGCTTCCGCTTGTGCTTTGATTGGTATGCTCTGAATGTTGGGTCATGAGACCTATGTTTGTAATATCTCGCTCCTCGGAGCCTAATGAATAAATACTTGATTTGTAGAGTCATGTTGTGATGCCATGTTGTATTTGCACATATCGAGCATATTGTGTGTATGTTATTGAAATGCTTGGTATGTGTGGGATCTGACCATCTAGTTGTTTATCTTTAGTAGCCTCTCTTACCGGGAAATGTCTCCTAGTGTTTCACTGAGCCATGGTAGCTTGCTACTGCTCCGGAACACTTAGGCTGGCCGGCATGTGTCCTTCTTCGTTCCTGTGTCTGTCCCTTCGGGGAAATGTCACGCGATGAATACCGGAGTCCTGTTAGCCCGCTACAGCCCGGTTCACCGGAGTCCTACTAGCCCAGTGCTACAGCCTGGATTCACCCGCTGATGACCGACACGTTCGATGCTGGGTTATGGATGCCTGTCCCTGTAAGTCTGTGCCACTTTGGGTTTACGACTAGCCATGTCAGCCCGGGCTCCTTATCATATGGATGCTAGCGACACTGTCATATACGTGTGCCAAAAGGCGCAAACGGTCCCGGGCAAAGGTAAGGCGACACCCGTGGGAATACCGTGCGTGAGGCCGCAAAGTGATATGAGGTGTTACATGCTAGATCGATGTGGCATTGAGTCGGGGTCCTGACAGCGTTGGTATCAGAGCTTGACTGCCTGTAGGATTACCAAGCCAAACTGGTCGAAGTTGAGTCTAGAAATTCTTTAGTTATATAAGGGAATTGATTGTGGGATGGAACGTAAGGCTCTTTTTACTCCTTATACCTCATGCCCTTCTGATCTGAGTCATCATCTTCTCTTCTA
>NW_021270581.1:0-1322 GCF_002162155.2 Triticum dicoccoides
GGCGTTGGCTGGCGTGCTGGCGGCGGTGGCTGCGCGGGCTAGGTGGGGCGTGCCTGCGCGTGGACGGCGGGGCTCGGCCTCTTGATCCAGATCGGGATCGGGTCCCTCCGGCGGGCTGCACGTGGGCGGCGCGGGCCGTGGCGGCGGGGTGGCGTGGCTGGAGGTCGTCGGCGTGCTCGTCGTGCTACAGACGGCGGCCTGGATGGAGGCGCGTGCGGGGGCCCAGTGGTGGCGGATGGCCCCGGCCAGATCTTCCGCTACCGCACCTTGCGGCGAGGGCCGTGGGCGGCGCGGGTTGGCCGCCTCTACAGCGCTCCGACGTGGTGGAGGCTCCGACGTGGTGGTGCTTCGGCGTGCTAGCTCGTGGTGGCTCGGTCCGGCGTGTTCGGGTGGATGCGAGTGGCTCGCCGGAAGCGGGAGGTGCGTGTCCGGCGGCTCCGATGCTTGGAGCTCGGCGGGCGGCGCGAGTTGGGTAGTGGTCCGGTGTGGCTGCTGCTCCGGCCGTGGATGGCTCCATGGCAGCTTGGCAGGTCTGGACCGTTTCACGGCGGCGGCTGGTCTCCTCCGGCGTCGGCCGTCGGTGAGCGGCCTTTTTCGACCTTCGATTCCTCCCCTCGTCGTCCGGGCTCTACCCTCGTCATAGGGCTGGACCGCTCCCAGTTGCGGTCCATTGCTCGTCTCGCACCCGTGGCTGGGAGACAGAGCTCGTCTCGCGCCCGGCAGCAGGACCGAGCTTGTCTTGCACCCGGTGTAGCAGGACAGGTGATGGAGGCCTTTTTTGGGCCGGCCCTTTGGGTCTCAGCGCCGGGGGCCGTCCAGGGGTGTGTAAAGGAGCGACCTTTCCACTCGTCTCTTTGGTTGGGGTAGCGACGGGTCTCGGGTGCGATGGTGTCAGGGTCTTGGATGCCGGGGCGGCGGCCCTGGTGGTGGTAGCGCGGTGCTCATGGGCAGATCCCATGGCTTGGTGCTGCCCGGTGACCATGGTCGTGTGGGCGGCATGGTGGCAGGGGTGTGGCGTTCGGCGGCGGTGAGTGTTTGCTGGGGTGAAAACCTGTTCTATCCTCGGACGGACCAGCGGTGGCATAGCGCGTTACCTTCTTGAAGGCGTCGTCGCGGCTCTCACTGGTCATTGTATCGCTCCAGGGGAAACTCTGACCCCCGGGTCAGGCGGTGGCGGCGCGCTAGCGTCGTAACCTTCTTGGAGGCGCCGCCTTGGAGCTCACGATTCGTCATATGTGGCCTCATCTCTTCGCGGTGGCGTGTTCACGGTGGAGGTCCCCGATTGCTCTTGTAGTGTTAGGGGTGGTGTTGCTGCGCTCAGC
>NW_021270582.1:0-1022 GCF_002162155.2 Triticum dicoccoides
GCCAGTCCGACGAGCCTAGCGTGCTCCTAGCTGCCCCAGGAGTCCGCATAGCCCCTCAGCCAGCCCCCTAGCGCTCCGTAACCTCGCTCCGCCCAAACCCGAGCTCCGGCAGCCGCCGCGGCCCCCACTCCGGCGAGCTCCGGCCACCCCGCGCCTCCCGCATGCCTCCTTTGGATGCGCGCAAGCAAGGGCAACCCTCTGGTGCCCTTGGCTTGGCCCAAAACCGCTCGCAGCGCCACTCCGGCGAGCTCCCGCCGCAGTTTTGGTCGTCGCCGGCCGAACTCCGGCGACTGCCGACGTGGCACGCCTAATTAGCACTAATGACGCCTAAACACCCCCCCACAGCCACTGACAGTGGGCCCCGTAGTGGGTCAAAGCCCGGGTCAACGCGGGATTAGCCCCTGTGTCACTGACGTGTGGACCCCACACATCAGGTTTGACCCGAGCCGGCCCCTGTTGACTTGCTGATGTCATGCCAACGTCATGCTGACGCAGTAATGCTTTCTGGATTTAATTTAATTCTGAAATTCCAGAAAATACCACAAACTTCAAAAATTCATAGAAATTCAACCGTAACTCCAAATTAAATAAATTATATATGAAAAATTATCAGAAAAATTCAAGGAATCCATCTGTACCATTTTCATGCATGTTAGAACAACTTATAGCTGCTGTTTAGCACAAATCAATTAAATGGCATTTAAATAATCACATATGGAGTTTGAATTTGAATCTTGTATTCAAACCAACTTCATTTAATCTGTTGCTAGTTGCATTAGCTCAAAACACATTCATATTGCCATGTCATGAGCATGCATCATATTGTGCATTGCATTGATTGTACTTCTTCTTTGTTGCCGGTATTTGTCCCCTCTCGATAGACGTGATACCGATGATGTGATCGTTGACACTGATGAAGACTCAATGTTATCTTCAGAAGTGCCAGGCAAGCAAAACCCCCTTGTTCATTCCGATACAATCCTACTCTCTCGCTCCTGCTCTCTTTTACTGCACTAGGACAA
>NW_021270583.1:0-2698 GCF_002162155.2 Triticum dicoccoides
TGGTGGTCCGAACATTGTAGATTATATCCTATTCCAACTACTTGGGCTGCTTTGAAAACCGCTATGCATACGCGTTGGGTTCCACCATATTATCAACGTGAATTGCTTCAAAAATTGCAGCGTTTAAGACAAGGAAAAAATTCTGTAGAAGAATATTATCAGGAATTACAAACTGGCATGATTCGATGTGGTATTGTTGAGGAGAATGAAGCTATGCTTGCACGTTTTCTGGGTGGATTAAATAAAGAGATTCAGACCATTCTAGACTATAAGGAGTATACTAATATCACTCGTTTATTCCATCTTGCTTGTAAAGCTGAACGTGAAGTGCAGGATCGACAAGCATTGGCGCGAACTAACTTTTCTACAGGCCGACCTTCATCATGGACACCGCGTGCATCTTCTACTTCAACTGCACCAGCACCTCAATCAGGTGCCTCCTACGGCCGTGATACAAGAAAACAGGAACAACCACCATTATCTGCCAAGAGCGCACCTGCCGGGCCTGCACAGAGTTCTTCTTCTTCCAGGGCATCAACAGGGCACACAAGTGATATTATTTGTCGTCGTTGTAAGGGAGGAGGTCATTATGCGAGAGAATGCAAATCTCCGCGTGTGATGATTGCTACCGAGGGTGGTGGATATGAGTCCGCTAGTGACTATGATGAGGAGACATTGGCTCTTATTACACGTGAAGAACATGGTGGAGATGATTCTGATCATGAGACGCAATACATGGCTCCTGAAGACGCTGAGAGGTATGAATGTTTAGTTGCTCAACGTGTTTTGAGTGTGCAGGTCACACAAGCTGAGCAAAATCAGAGGCACAATTTGTTCCATACCAAGGGAGGTGTGAAGGAACGTTCTGTGCGCGTCATAATAGACAGAGGGAGCTGCAACAACTTGGCTAGCATGGAGATGGTGGAGAAGCTTTCTCTCACCACAAGACCACATCCACATCCTTACTACATCCAATGGTTCAACAACAGCGGCAAGGTTAAGGTAACACGTACTGTTCGTGTGCATTTTAGTATCTCTACATATGCTGATTATGTTGATTGTGATGTGGTACCTATGCAAGCATGTTCCTTATTACTTGGTAGACCATGGCAATTTGATAAAAATTCTGTACACCATGGTAGAAACAATCACTATACTCTTGTTCATAAGGATAAAAATATTACTTTACTTCCTATGACTCCTCATTCCATTTTGAAAGATGATATTAATAGAGCTAATAAAGCAAAACAGGAGAAGAATAAGAGTGAAAATCAGATTGTGGCAAAAGAATTTGAGCAACAAATGAAGCCTAATAATAAACCATCTAGTGTTGCTTCTGAAATTAAATTGAAAAGTGCATGTTTATTTGCCACCAAATCTGATATTGATGAGCTAGATTTCAGCAAATCTGTTTTCTATGCTTTTGTGTGCAAAGAGGCATTATTTTCATTCGCGGACGTGCCTTCCTCTTTGCCTCCTGCTGTCACTAACATTTTGCAGGAGTTCGCTGACGTTTTTCCACAAGATGTGCCATCGGGATTACCGCCTATTCGAGGGATTGAGCATCAGATTGACTTAATTCCCGGTGCTTCACTGCCAAACCGTGCACCATACCGTACCAATCCAGAGGAGACGAAGGAGATTATGCGTCAAGTACAAGATCTTCTCGACAAAGGTTATATACGCGAATCCCTTAGTCCTTGTGTTGTTCCTATTATTCTAGTGCCGAAAAAGGATGGTACATCACGTATGTGTGTTGATTGTAGAGGCATTAATAATATTACTATTCGTTATCGTCATCCTATTCCTAGGCTAGATGATATGCTTGATGAATTGAGTGGCTCTACAATATTCTCCAAAGTTGATTTGCGTAGTGGCTGCCATCAAATTCGTATGAAATTGGGAGATGAATGGAAAACAGCATTTAAAACTAAGTTTGGATTATATGAGTGGTTAGTCATGCCTTTTGGGTTAACTAATGCACCTAGTACATTCATGAGATTAATGAACGAAGTTTTACGTGCTTTCATTGGATGATTTGTGGTAGTTTACTTTGATGACATATTGATTTATAGCAGATCTTTGGAAGAACATTTGGAACATTTACGTGCTATTTTTATTGCTCTACGTGATGCACGTTTGTTTGGTAACCTTGGGAAGTGCACCTTTTGCACCGACCGAGTATCTTTTCTTGGCTATGTTGTTACTCCACAGGGAATTGAGGTTGATAAAGCCAAGATTGAAGCTATTGAGAGTTGGCCGCAGCCCAAAACGGTCACGCAAGTGAGGAGTTTTCTTGGCCTCGCTGGATTCTATAGGCGTTTTGTGAGAGATTTCAGCACCATTGCTGCACCTCTCAATGAGCTTACAAAGAAAGATGTGCCTTTTCTTTGGGGTACCGCACAGGAAGAAGCCTTCACGGTATTGAAAGATAAGTTGACACATGCTCCTTTACTCCAACTTCCTGATTTTAATAAGACTTTTGAGCTTGAATGTGATGCTAGTGGAATTGGATTAGGAGGTGTGTTATTACAAGATGGCAAACCTGTTGCATACTTTTCTGAAAAATTGAGTGGGCCTAGTCTGAATTATTCTACTTATGATAAAGAATTATATGCTCTTGTTCGGACTTTAGAAACATGGCAACATTATTTATGGCCCAAAGAATTTGTTATACATTCTGATCATGAATCTTTGA
>NW_021270584.1:0-1094 GCF_002162155.2 Triticum dicoccoides
CATTGGGCCCGAAACCAATGGACCCTCTCGGCTTCTTAATCACCCTTGTCCTCTGTCCAGGAGTTGCAAGTAGTTTCTGGTGTTTGTAGTATGCTGGAGGCCGTGGACAGCGCTGACCGTAGGGGTGGGCTGTGATGCGGTAGGCACGTGGCCGGGTAAACCGGGCGCCCGTTTGGTGTCACGGAACCCTGTTCACATCGTTTGGGGCTGTGAGCGAAACTCCGGCCGGATCTCCTCATGGATGGAACCCGAATAGGCGATAAACCTGGACTAGAGACTTGAGTGTTTAGGCAGGCCGTGGCCGACACCCACGTTGGGCTTCCGCTTGAAGGTTGCCGAGTACATGTCGTGTAAACGGCGGTAAGTGGTGAGAGCGTGTGTGAAGAAGTACACCCCTGCAGGGTTAATATGATCTATTCGAATAGCCGTGTCCGCGGAAAAAGGACTTCTGGGTTGCTTATATCAGTTCATAGACAAGTGAAAGTGGATACTCTAAAATACGCAAGATAAGCGTGAGTGCTATGGATGGCGTTCTCGTAGGGAGACGGGAGCAGATCCATAGTGGTGTATTGATATGGTGAATATGTGGACTCGTGTGCGCCACCTCAAAAGAGTCGCTTGCAGTCGTAGTTTAGGATAGCCACCGAGTCAAGCTGGCTTGCTGCAGTTAAACCCCACCATCCCCTTTGTTGATAATGATGCATATGTAGTTAGTTCTGATGTAAGTCTTGCTGGGTACATTTGTACTCACGTTTGCCTATTTTATGTTTTGCAGAGAGACTTCGGTCTCACTAGTAGTTTCGCGTGGACTTCGACGTTTAGCTTGTTACCTCAGCTACGATCTTGTGCCCTCGGCAGGATCTGGTAGATAGTCAGGCTTCTCAGCCTTTTTCATTTATAGATGTCTGTACTCAGACATGATAGCTTCCGCTTGTGCTTGATTTGTATACTCTGAATGTTGGGTCAGGAGACCTATGTTTGTAATACCTCGCTCCTCGGAGCCTAATGAATAAATACTTGAGTCGTAGAGTCATTTTGTGATGCCATGTTGTATTGCACATATCGAGCATATTGTGTGTATGCTACTGAAATGC
>NW_021270585.1:0-2230 GCF_002162155.2 Triticum dicoccoides
GCCACCGCCGTCCTTCATCCCATTGTCGAGCTTATACTGCATGTCTATCTCGGTGTCCGTGCCCTCCACTCACCCTCGACTCTTCGTCCGCATGCTCTACCTTTTGACTTCCCGGTCCATGCATGGTGGTTGATGTTCGTTACTACTCATTCACCTTCGTCTCCTTTTCCCCTATGAGGAAAATCTCTCCTCCTCTATTTCGTGCGAGCCTACTAATCCTTTCCCGCGGTTCTAATTTGATTTAGCACTTCATTTGTCTGGCAAAGATGTTTGTTGCTAGGTTCATTCATGGCTTCTACCGTAATGATTTAGTTTGCACCTTATTTCATCCTTGTTGCTAGGTTGATGAGGCGATGGCGAGAGACGATGGCGGGAAGGGGAATATCAAGAAGTATTCGCCTTCGCTGTTCTAGCAGTGCGTGCCGCCGGTGAAGGTATTCAAGCTGGTTCGATGAGATGGCCAATCAATAAGTGTCCCTTGTGTGCCCGTCAGTCCGTCACCGCCCAAGAACCATGCCCGTCTTCTTCTGTCAATGCGTTGTAAGAGCAACTCCAAAGGGATGACTCATTCCATCCGCCTGCGTCCGTTTGAATTGGCGCGGACAAAAGTGACAGCCCAACGCGCTGACCCGAACCCAAATCATGTTTGCTTCGCGTCCGCGCCGACGCATTTGCGGCCCAAATTTGCGCCCCAAACGCGTCGGCGCAAACGCGGAACGGACGCCACGCGCGCCTTCTCGGCGTCCACCGCGTCCCTACTTGGCGGCCATCCAACTACCCGCTGTCCACACGATCAGCTTAATTTATGACCACGGGCCCACACGTCAGCGATGTCGGTCGTCCTTTTTTAAGCCGAGAGTGCAGCGGGGCTGTCCTCATCCAAATTAGCCGTCCACATCTAGCCAGCTCTGCTCCCCCGTCGCTGACAAACCCTAGCCACCACCACCACAACAAGATGGGCCTTTTCTCCGGCGCCGGCAACAACAAGGCCAAGGGTAAGCCCCCCACCGTCCCTTTCCCATCGGAGCTCCTCCCGCCTCTGCCAGCACCGGCTCGCCTGCAGAGGCAATGCGTGAACGTGCCAGTGCACCAACGGAGTGGCACTGGCAACATCGTGTGCCTCTGTCGTACCCCGACGTCACCCTGCCACACGACTAGCATCTGGATCCAGAGAGGATCCCAATGTCGGCGGCGCCACGGTCAGCTAGGGCACACGCAGAGGAGGTGCGACGCCGGCAGGCGCTGCTGATGCCGGAGCAGCGCCGCGACGGCACCTACGCCATCGACTCGCCGAACTGGAAGCGGTGGTTCGCCTTCGAGCACGAGGAGGCGAGGCGCCGTGGCGTGCGCGAGGTCGACCGCAACCTGCCGCCGCCCCCGCTCGTCGTCCGCGAGGAGGACCAGGCGGCGGAGGACGCCTACCAGGTGGCCCTTGCGGCGGTCTACCGTGAGAGCGAGGAGGCCGAGCGGCGCAGGGTGGAGGCGACAGAGGAAGAGGAGGCCCGGTACGAGGCGGCCATGGCGCAGGCCATTGCCCTATCCGTGGGCGGCGACTGCGTGGTGCCGCCAGTGGCCCCGCCGTCCCCTCCTCGACGCCGTGTCAAGGCCGACCCAGAGCCGCAGCCGGAGCCCGAGCCGGAGCCATCCCCGATCGAGCGCTGCTCCTGGATGGGAGTACTGCACGAGTGGGTGTCCGCGCCACCGGTTTGGATGGGGGCAACACCGACGCAGGAGGCGGCCTACCTCGAGATGTGGCGCCAGCGATGGCTGGCCAAGGAGCCCCGTCGCGGCGAGTACGAGGAGATGCTCGAGAGCAACCTTAAGGAAGAGCAACGCGAGGCTGAGGAGGAGGCGCGCCAGGCCGCGGCTGCACAGGTGGCCGCACAGCCCCCCGCGCCAGAACAGCTGCCCGCGGCCTACATCGCCGCCGCCTGGAACACGGCGTTCCCCTTGGCCGGCCCTGCGCCGACGCTCATCGACCTCACTGACCTCGAGGAGGAAGAAGACGACGACGGTCGGCCCGTTGGAGTTGCTCTAAGTTCAGCCTTCTGCTATTTGGTATGCTCAAGTCCAGATAGCTTGGTATGTCATCGTTTTGCTTTGAATTACAAAAATGATTTATTTAATATGTCGTCGTCTTTCATGAATCCATGCTACTGTATTCATTCCATGCATACATGGTTAAAAAAGCAACCCTGAATAACCATCTTTTTCTCCCCACTTTGCTCTC
>NW_021270586.1:0-1939 GCF_002162155.2 Triticum dicoccoides
GCCACCGCCGTCCTTCATCCCATTGTCGAGCTTATACTGCATGTCTATCTCGGTGTCCGTGCCCTCCACTCACCCTCGACTCTTCGTCCGCATGCTCTACCTTTTGACTTCCCGGTCCATGCATGGTGGTTGATGTTCGTTACTACTCATTCACCTTCGTCTCCTTTTCCCCTATGAGGAAAATCTCTCCTCCTCTATTTCGTGCGAGCCTACTAATCCTTTCCCGCGGTTCTAATTTGATTTAGCACTTCATTTGTCTGGCAAAGATGTTTGTTGCTAGGTTCATTCATGGCTTCTACCGTAATGATTTAGTTTGCACCTTATTTCATCCTTGTTGCTAGGTTGATGAGGCGATGGCGAGAGACGATGGCGGGAAGGGGAATATCAAGAAGTATTCGCCTTCGCTGTTCTAGCAGTGCGTGCCGCCGGTGAAGGTATTCAAGCTGGTTCGATGAGATGGCCAATCAATAAGTGTCCCTTGTGTGCCCGTCAGTCCGTCACCGCCCAAGAACCATGCCCGTCTTCTTCTGTCAATGCGTTGTAAGAGCAACTCCAAAGGGATGACCCATTCCATCCGCCTGCGTCCGTTTGAATTGGCGCGGACAAAAGTAACAGCCCAACGCGCTGACCCGAACCCAAATCATGTTTGCTTCGCGTCCGCGCCGACGCATTTGCGGCCCAAATTTGCGCCCCAAACACGTCGGCGCAAACGCGGAACGGACGCCACGCGCGCCTTCTCGGCGTCCACCGCGTCCCTACTTGGCGGCCATCCAACTACCCGCTGTCCACACGATCAGCTTAATTTATGACCACGGGCCCACACGTCAGCGATGTCGGTCGTCCTTTTTTAAGCCGAGAGTGCAGCGGGGCTGTCCTCATCCAAATTAGCCGTCCACATCTAGCCAGCTCTGCTCCCCCGTCGCTGACAAACCCTAGCCACCACCACCACAACAAGATGGGCCTTTTCTCCGGCGCCGGCAACAACAAGGCCAAGGGTAAGCCCCCCACCGTCCCTTTCCCATCGGAGCTCCTCCCGCCTCTGCCAGCACCGGCTCGCCCGCAGAGGCAGTGCGTGAACGTGCCAGTGCACCAACGGAGTGGCACTGGCAACATCATGTGCCTCTGTCGTACCCCGACGTCACCCTGCCACACGACTAGCATCTGGATCCAGAGAGGATCCCAATGCCGGCGCGCCACGGTCAGCTAGGGCACACGCAGAGGAGGTGCGACGCCGGCAGGCGCTGCTGATGCCGGAGCAGCGCCGCGACGGCACCTACGCCATCGACTCGCCGAACTGGAAGCGGTGGTTCGCCTTCGAGCACGAGGAGGCGAGGCACCGTGGCGTGCGCGAGGTCGACCGCAACCTGCCGCCGCCCCCGCTCGTCGTCCGCGAGGAGGACCAGGCGGCGGAGGACGCCTACCAGGTGGCCCTTGCGGCGGTCTACCGTGAGAGCGAGGAGGCCGAGCGGCGCAGGGTGGAGGCGACAGAGGAAGAGGAGGCCCGGTACGAGGCGGCCATGGCGCAGGCCATTGCCCTATCCGTGGGCGGCAACTGCGTGGTGCCGCCAGTGGCCCCGCCGTCCCCTCCCCGACGCCGTGTCAAGGCCGACCCAGAGCCGCAGCCGGAGCCCGAGCCGGAGCCATCCCCGATCGAGCGCTACTCCTGGATGGGAGTACTGCACGAGTGGGTGTCCGCGCCACCAGTTTGGATGGGGGCAACACCGACGCAGGAGGCGGCCTACCTCGAGATGTGGCGCCAGCGATGGCTGGCCAAGGAGCCCCGTCGCGGCGAGTACGAGGAGATGCTCGAGAGCAACCTTAAGGAAGAGCAACGCGAGGCTGAGGAGGAGGCGCGCCAGGCCGCGGCTGCACAGGTGGCCGCACAGCCCCCCGCGCCAGAACAGCTGCCCGCGGCCTACATCGCCGCCGCCTGGAACAC
>NW_021270587.1:0-1117 GCF_002162155.2 Triticum dicoccoides
CCAAGGTGTGCTTACGTGTTGGTCATCAACACTCGCAGTTTTGGCCGATTCTGGCCCGTTTCATGGACTATTACTCACCGTTTTGGGGTCCCAAAGCGATTTCCATGGTTGTCGAACTCCAAGGTGCGCTTACGTGTCGGTCATCAACAATCACAGTTTGGGCCGATTCTGGCCCGTTCTTGGACTACTACTCTATTTTGGGGTCTCAGAGTCATTTCCATGATTGACGAACCCCAGGGTGCGTTTACGTGTCGGTCATCAACACTCACATATTTTGCCGAATCGTGTCCGTTTCGTGCACTATTACTCAATGTTTTGGAGACCCAGAGGGATTTCCACCATTGATGAACCCCGGGGTGCATTTATGTGTCTGTCGTCACCACTCACAGTTTTGGCCAATTCTGACATGTTTCATGGACTATTACTCACGGTTTTGGGGTCCCGAAGTGATTTCCATTGCTGTTGAACTCCAAGGTGTGCTTACGTGTTGGTCATCAACACTCGCAGTTTTGGCCGATTCTGGCCCGTTTCCTGGACTATTACTCACCGTTTTGGGGTCCCAAAGCGATTTCCATGGTTGTCGAACTCCAAGGTGCGCTTACGTGTCGGTCATCAACAATCACAGTTTGGGCCGATTCTGGCCCGTTTCTTGGACTACTACTCTATTTTGGGGTCTCAGAGTCATTTCCATGATTGACGAACCCCAGGGTGCGTTTACGTGTCGGTCATCAACACTCATATATTTTGCCGAATCGTGTCCGTTTCGTGCACTATTACTCAATGTTTTGGAGACCCAGAGGGATTTCCACGATTGATGAACCCCGGGGTGCATTTA
Organism: Triticum dicoccoides; assembly: GCF_002162155.2. Classification (NCBI taxonomy): domain Eukaryota; kingdom Viridiplantae; phylum Streptophyta; class Magnoliopsida; order Poales; family Poaceae; genus Triticum; species Triticum dicoccoides. Next base: position 836 of record NW_021270587.1, read on the forward strand.
TGTGTCTGTCGTCAACACTCACAGTTTTGGCCAATCCTGACATGTTTCGTGGACTATTACTCACGGTTTTGGGGTCCCGAAGTGATTTCCATAGTTGTTGAACTCCAAGGTGTGCTTACGTGTTGGTCATCAACACTCGCAGTTTTGGCCGATTCTGGCCCGTTTCATGGACTATTACTCACCGTTTTGGGGTCCCAAAGCGATTTCCATGGTTGTCGAACTCCAAGGTGCGCTTACGTGTCGGTCATCAACAATCACAGTTTGGGCCGATTCTGGCCCGTT
>NW_021270588.1:0-2241 GCF_002162155.2 Triticum dicoccoides
CCGTACAAGGTCAGTAATGTTGTTGTTAGCTTCATTTGCACGGTACTTCAACAAGTGTATTAAAAGTTTCTTTCTCAACTCAGAAACATCCTGCACAATGAATATATGTAATTAGCATAAAGATTTGACGTGGAAAATAATATTGCTTGTGCGTTAGCATACATTAATTTCTTTGTTCGACTTTAATCCAGTTAATGCATACCTATAGATTTCTTTGCACATCTACAGTTTATTTTTTTTATAAATAAATCACTCAACATCTTGCTTCTCCACCAACGATTTTTGCAACCCCAGTCCATGTTTGCCACCTGAGTTAGTGTCAAATCTGGCTCGCAATGCCCCCTTCCACCTCCACGAACACACACTTTAAATTTCAAACATGTGATGGTGTAGCTGTGCTACATTATATGATTAATTAAAAACATAAAATTGCATGTCTTTCTTTCCCTTCTCACTAGGCAAATAAGGCAAAACCTTTGTCCTCTCGATCTCCATGTTGTGAGCCCGTGTATTCACATCCCCTCTGCATGTCACTCCGATGGCCGGTGGCGGGGAGGGGAATCCTCGTGCCTCGGCTCCGGCTAGTAGAAAGGTTAGGCATTTAGTTCTCACAGGGGCGGCGCTCGGATGGATGGAGGCGCTTGTTGTTTGAGTCAATCTTCTGGGCTTCATCCGTTGATACGGACTAAATGGATCTCTGGTGTAGATTAGTGCCAGCTCCTCGTGCGCTGTAGAGATGTGGTGCCAAGTTCTTTAAATCGATTCAAGGGCTCAATGATGAAGACCGTGGCTCCAGGGCACTAGTCCTTAGGACACGTGTACGAAGATTTTCCAACAGCCATTGAATAGGTCATATCCGCTCGGAAGCGTTGTTTCGGTGGCCGGCTTTGTCGGCAGATGTGGTCGTTCGGAGGTCTAGGAATCTCGGTATAATTTTTATTATGTTTGAGATGTTTCGTACATCTAGTAAATTTCTATAATAGATCTGAGACTTTTTTGCAAAGAAAAATACGAAAAAATTGCCAAGCACCTCTGTCATGTGCATGCTCAACTTAGTGGTGGCTTGGCTTGATTAATCTTTGAACCTTTATTATGTATACTACTTGTGCAGGTTCTTTTGGTACCCGAGGTGGGACAACAAGGAACGTATACGTCTACCAGCGCATTTTTTTTTTTGAGTAACCAGCGCATATTTTCTAAACCAGCCTATAAATGATACAAGCCCAGATAATATGTACGTGTGTGATGGGCCTTTGGCTAGATTTGACGTGTTCGATGTGACGGCCTGGCAAGCTAGATTTGACTCGAAAAAGAAGTCTGGGAAAGATCAATATAGTACCGTACCGCTAGTCAACCATCGCGTGCACCAGAATATATACCTGCCTCTCGTCCAATTAGTCAGCCGGGCGCGGTGGTTCACGCATATCACTCCATCCTTGGAGGGCTTATGGCTGGCATGGTTGGGTTGTTAAGTGGGTGTGGGCTGACGACCATAGGAATCATGATACATGCCCGCTCCATTTTTTCATTTTTTGTCTCTCGCTAAATGCAATTTGGACAAAGCCGGACATAGTGAAAAACGGCGACGGATGCAGCAAAACATCGTCGCCGCCACAGGTCGGAGTCGGAGTCGGAGTCATGAATGGTTGCAGCATATGTCAACGCCGGTCGTGGCAAAAACCGACGACGGATGCAGCAAAAACATCATCGCCGCCATCGCGGGTCAAAGCTGAGGCATGAATGGTTGAATCTTCTTTCCTTGCCGGATGTAGCTTTGTCAACAACAGTTGCAGCTTTCGTCGTCATCCATAACTTCCATTGTTGAAGCTTTTCTCGTCACTGGTTAAAGCTTTTATCGTTGTCAGATGAATCTTTCGTATTTGTGCAGTGCCAGCACCCAAAAAATTGTTGCCTCTGATGGAAGCTTCCAGTTATGTTGGTTGTAACTTTCTCGATCACCCGATGCAGATTTTAGTGTTTCAACAATGGCTAACCACAGATTTTGCTCGTCTTCTGGTTGAAGCTTCTGTCGTCACCGGTTGTAGCTTTTGGGTAGTCGGTTGAAGCACCTGTGAAGGAGTAGCTTTTAAGTTTCGTGGGGGAGAGGAGATGCTTACAGTGCTGGGGGAGGAGGTGATCGTGCAAGCAGCAGGATTGCATGCCGCTGATGCTAGCGAGCTCGTTGCGCAGAGACGAGATGGAATCAGCATGAGGCGAGAAGAAGAAGAACCAGAAAAAAAA
>NW_021270589.1:0-1448 GCF_002162155.2 Triticum dicoccoides
GATATTCCTTTTTCCTCGAAACACTAAAATAGGCATAAAACAGCAAATCTGGGTTGGGCCTCCGGTTAATAGGTTAGTCCCAAAAATAATATAAAAGTGGATAATAAAGCCCAATATTTCCTAAAACAGTAGATAAAGTAGCAAGGAGCAATCAAAAATTATAGATATGTTGGAGACGTATCAAGCATCCCCAAGCTTAATTCCTGCTCGTCCTCGAGTACGTAAATGATAAAAAAGAATTTTTTATGGGGAGTGATACTTTGGCATAATTTCAATGTAATTCTTCTTACTTGTGATATGAATATTGAGATCCGAAAGATTCAAGACAAAAGTTCATATTGACACAAAAATAATAATACTTCAAGCATACTAATCAAAGAAATCATGTCTTCTCAAAATAACATGGCAAAAGAAAGTTCATTCCTACAAAATCATATAGTTAGGCTATGCTTCATTTTTGTCACACAAAGATGTTCCCAACTTCTATACCCCCGATGACAAGCCAAGCAATTGTTTCATACTTAAATAATCTCAAAGTTTTTCAACCTTCACGCAATACATGAGCGTGAGCCATGGATATAGCACTATAGGTGGAATAGAATATGATGATGGGGATTGTGTGGAGAAGACAAAAAGGGAGAAAGTCTCACATTGACGAGGATAATGAACGGGCTATGGAGATGCCCATCAATTGATGTCAACATGAGGAGTAGGGATTGCCATGCAACAGATGCACTAGAGCTATGAATGCTCAACAAAATAAAACTAGTGGGTGTGCATCCAACTTGCTTGCTCATGAAGACCTAGGGCATTTGAGGAAGCCCATCGTAGGAATATACAAGCCAAGTTCTATAATGAAAAATTCCCACTAGTATAAAAAGACAACTTATGAGACTCACTATATGAAGAACAAGGTGCTACTTTGAAGCACAATATATGGGACTCACTACATGAAGAACAAGGTGCTACTTTGAAGCACAAGTGTGGAAAAAGAGATAGTAGCATTGCCCTTTTTTTGGGCCTTTCTTTTTTTTCTTTTGGCCTTTTTTTGGGACTTTTTTTTGTTTGGGCAATGCTCTAATAATGATGATCATCACACTTCTATTGATTACAACATAAGGATTATAACTCGAAGCTTAGAACAAGATATGACTCTATATGAATGCCTCCGGCGGTGTACCGGGATGGTGCAATGAATCAAGAGTGACATGTATGAAAAATAATGCATGGTGGCTTTGCCACAAATACAATGTCAACTACATGATCATGCAATGGCAATATGACAAAAGTAATGTATGTCATGATGATGATGATGGAAGTTGCATGGCAATATATCTCGGAATGGCTATGGAAATGCCATGATAGGTAGGTATGGTGGCTGTTTTGAGGAAGATATAAGGAGGTTTATGTGTGATAGAGCGTATCGTATCACGGGGTTTGGATGCACC
>NW_021270590.1:0-1065 GCF_002162155.2 Triticum dicoccoides
TCGTGCAAAAAAACTCATGATTTTATCGTGTTCCGAGTGTTTAATAATATTCACGCCGCATCGTTACCGCAGAACGTCTACTACCGTGTCATCACCGTCCGTGAGGAGGGGCCACGCCCCCGAGACGGGTGCCGCCTCTTCGGACATGCCACCACACCACCCCGCATGTATGAGGGCGCGGTGCGACGCTCCAGTGGCATTGCTACCCCCCCCCCCAAGGGCCCCCGTCCCGCCTAACCCTATAGCGTTTGACCACGAGATCTAGCCCTTTGACTTTCCACGGACGGGGTTGGTCAGCGGACCTCCCCGCCCGGTTGTGTTAGGTCAGCCCATAGGAATACTTTGGAGCAACAACCGGGCCAGACCCATAGCAAGATCCCCTCCGTGTAGACCTGACACGTTCGTTTCCCCCCTCCAAGTGCCGGCGGCAGCGCCGTCCGTGAGGGGGGGGCACACCCCGGACATGCGTGCCGGGTGTTTGCAACCATCACAACACTTCCAGACTTGTGAGAGGCCGCCTACGCAAGATTTGGCGGCATGCTAGCCCCCGTAGGCCGCCGGCCACAGCCGTAGACGCGCGAAGGGCAATCCGCGTAGAGGGAATTTTTCGGATACTTCTCCATCACCAAAAATTATGAAAAAATACCATCTTTCCTATAGCACATGTGCCCACGTCGTGCAAAAAAACTCATGATTTTATCGCCCTCCGAGTATTTAATAATATTCACGCCGCATCATTACTGCAGATCGTTTACTACCGTGTCATCGCCGTCCGTGAGGGGGGGGGCACACCCCCGAGACGCGTGCCGCCTCTTCGGACATGCCACCACACCACCCCGCATGTATGAGGGCCCGGTGCGACGCTCCAGTGGCATTGCCACCCCCCCCCCAGGGCCCCCGTCCTGCATAACCCTATAGCGTTTGACCACGGGATCTAGCCCTTTGACTTTGCACGGACGGGCTTTGACCAATGGACCTCCCCGCCCGGTTGTGTTAGGTCAGCCCATAGAACACTTTGGAGCAACAACCGGGCCAGACCCACAGCAAGATCCCCTCCGTGTAGAC
>NW_021270591.1:0-1741 GCF_002162155.2 Triticum dicoccoides
AAGACCCAATCCTAAGCATAGCACAAAGATCGTGTAGTTCGTTTGCTAGAGCTTTGCCAATGTCAAGTATCTCTTCCTTTGACCATGAGAGCGTGTAACTCCTGGATACCGTAGGAGTGCTTTGGGTGTATCAAACGTCACAACGTAACTGGGTGACTATAAAGGTGCACTACAGGTATCTCCGAAAGTATCTATTGTTTTATGCGGATCGAGACTGGGATTTGTCACTCCGTATGACGGAGAGGTATCTCTGGGCCCACTCGGTAATGCATCATCATAATGAGCTCAAGGTGACCAATGTGTTGGCCACGGGATCATGCATTACGGTACGAGTAAAGTGACTTGCCGGTAACGAGACTGAACAAGGTATTGGGATACCGACGATCGAGTCTTGGGCAAGTAACGTACCGATTGACAAAGGGAATTGTATACAGGGTTTGATCGAATCCTCGACATCGTGGTTCAACCGACAAAATCATCGAGGAGCGTGTGGGAGCCAACATGGATATCCAGACCCCGCTGTTGGTTATTGCCCGAGAGTGGTCTCGGTCATGTCTGCATGTCTCCCGAGCCCGTAGGGTCTACACACTTAAGGTTCGGTGACGCTAGGGTTATTAGGAAGACTAGTATGTGACTACTGAATGTTGTTCGGAGTCCCGGATGAGATCCCGGACGTCACGAGGAGTTCCGGAATGGTCCGGAGGTAAAGTTTTATATATAGGAAGTTGTTAAACGGGCACCGGAAAGTTTCGGGGTTATACCGGTATTGTACCGGGACCACCGGAAGGGTTCCGGGGGTCCACCAGGAGGGGCCACCCCTCCCGGGGGGCCACTTGGGCTGCGTGGGTATAGCAGCAAGCCCCTAGTGGGCTTGGCACGCCCCCCTCCTTGGGCCCATGCGCCTAGGGGTGGGGGGGAAACCCTAAAGGGGGCGCACCCCCTTTGCTTGGGGGGCAAGCCCCCCACCCCTTGGCCGCCGCCCCCCCCCCTAGGGTTTTCCCTAGAGGGCCGGCCCCCCTTGCCCTTTACCCTATATATAGAGGGGTGAGGGGAGGGCTGCAATACACCATAACTCAAGGCGCAGCCCCTCCCCTCCCCAACACATCTCCTCCTCCGTACGTGCTTGGCGAAGCCCTGTCGGAATACTGTCGCGTCAACTACACCACGCCGTCGTGCTGCCGTTGGAGCTGCCTTCCTCAACCTATCCTTCCTCCTTGCTGGATCAAGACGGAGGAGACGTCTCCCGTCCCGTACGTGTGTTGAACGCGGAGGTGCTGTCCGTTCAGCACTAGGACATCGGTGATCTGAATCACGTTCGAGTACGACTCCATCATCACCATCTCCTTGGCAAGCTTCCGCTCGTGATCTACAAGTGGTATGTAGATGCAAACTCTCTCCCTTGACTCGTTGCTTAGATGAACTCATAGATGGATCTTGGTGAAACCGTAGGAAAAATTTTAATTTTCTGCAACGTTCCCCAACAAAATCATCTCAATCCGAGTTCGTATGCAAAAGTTAGAGCTATCTGGATGCAGCCCTGCAAAACGGTCAACTTTGCTTTTGGACACATTTTCATCCGAGGTCGTTTACTGCCTCAAAAACCTTGCCGGGGAAAGCTTGCCGCCGTGAACAGTAACCTTGCCGGGGAAAGCTTGTCGCCGTGAACAGTAACCTAACCTGCCGGGGGAGAGCTTGCCGCCGTGAACAGTAACCTGCCGAGGAAAGCTTGCCGCCGTGAACA
>NW_021270592.1:0-1158 GCF_002162155.2 Triticum dicoccoides
AAGTGAGTGGGAGGAAAGTAGAACTTGACGAGGTAACTGTACCTGCTCCCTTACTGGAAAGTAGTTCATCACAGAAAACTGTTTCAGTGACACCTACACCAGTTAGTGAGGAAGCCAATGATAATGATCATGAAACTTCAGATCAAGATACTACTGAACCGCGTAGATCAACCAGAGTAAGATCCGCACCAGAGTGGTACGGTAATCCTGTTCTGGAGGTCATGCTACTAGATCATGATGAACCTACGAACTATGAAGAAGCGATGGTGAGCCCAGATTCCGTAAAGTGGCTTGAAGCCATGAAATCTGAGATGGGATCCATGTATGAGAACAAAGTATGGACTTTGGTTGACTTGCCCGATGATCGGCAAGCAATTGAGAATAAATGGATTTTTAAGAAGAAGACTGACGCTGATGGTAATGTTACTGTCTACAAAGCTCGACTTGTCGCAAAAGGTTTTCGGCAAGTTCAAGGAATTAACTACGATGAGACCTTCTCACCCGTAGCGATGCTTAAGTCCGTCCGAATCATGTTAGCAATTGCCGCATTTTATGATTATGAAATTTGGCAAATGGATGTCAAAACTGCATTCCTGAATGGATTTCTGGAAGAAGAGTTGTATATGATGCAACCAGAAGGTTTTTTCGATCCAAAGGGAGCTAACAAAGTGTGCAAGCTCCAGCGATCCATTTATGGACTGGTGCAAGCCTCTCGGAGTTGGAATAAACGTTTTGATAGTGTGATCAAAGCATTTGGTTTTATACAGACTTTCGGAGAAGCATGTATTTACAAGAAAGTGAGTGGGAGCTCTGTAGCATTTCTGATATTATATGTGGATGACATATTACTGATTGGAAATGATATAGAATTTCTGGATAGCATAAAGGGATACTTGAATAAAAGTTTTTCAATGAAAGACCTCGGTGAAGCTGCTTACATATTAGGCATTAAGATCTATAGAGATAGATCAAGACACTTAATTGGACTTTCACAAAGCACATACCTTGACAAAATTTTGAAGAAGTTCAAAATGGATCAAGCGAAGAAAGGGTTCTTGCCTGTGTTACAAGGTGTGAAATTGAGTAAGACTCAATGCCCGACCACTGCAGAAGATAGAGAGAATATGAAAGATGTTCCCTATGCATCAGCCATAGGCT
>NW_021270593.1:0-2253 GCF_002162155.2 Triticum dicoccoides
CTACTGCTCTGCTCCGATTAAGCCACACTTTAGTTGACTGAATCGACTTTTGGGTCAGTCGATTTTCAGGGGTTGGGGGGGCTCGCCGGAGTTAAGGAAGAACCACCCGTAGCGGGGACGAGGGCTCGCCGGAGAGGTACCCCACTATCTATCTTAGGGTTCAGGGTGGGGGCGGGGGGGCTAGAGGGCTGGCCGGGGCGGCGGTGGCGAGTTATTTCGGGGCGGCGAGGCGGTGCTGGGGCCGGCGGTTCGCCCGGTGGTGGCTGGCGGCTCAGGGGGGTGCAGGTTGAAGATGAACTGCAGGCCCTCCCTAAACTACATGTCAAGTGCCTCTCTACTACCATTGCGTTCAGTTTTGACAGTAGCACTCAGATTCCACAGTAAATTTTAGTTTCGACAGTTAAGTTCAGAGTCAACAGTTTTTACCTCATCTATTGTAGTCAGGCGGTTTTTGGTGATGTTAATTTTACATCCATTTTACATCATCTATTGGAGATACTATTAGAATCCCACTTGATATTGACGATGTCTGTCTTGTGCTGCTTCAGCCTTGACGTCTTACGGCTCACCGGAGCTGCTCCAACGACAGAATGATCCATGACAACAGAGCAGTGCCCTGGATGCCGTCTACAGATTCCTCAGATCTTCCTCCACACCTCTGATAGCCACCTCTGCCTCAAGTGCTTCAGCGACCAACCCAATAATGCTGAGGTCGACACGGCTGCGGCAAAGAGGTTGTACACTTGTTGCATCACTTATTACTATACATTCACGTCGATCCATTAGGGCTATTTTAGTTCAACGGAAAAACATTGATCCACTGGTTGTTACCATCAATCTAAATTTCTGCATGCTCTCCTTACATAATCTCACCATATTTTTTCGTATGCATGTTAGATATTGTACACAGTCATGCTGAACATGTAGAGAAAAAGAGAAGAGTTTTGCGCGGCAATACAATGTCATGCACACATCGCTCCATGGTGGGTTCAATGGCAAACCCTCCCCACCCCTCTCCAGATTGTAATCCAGAGGAAGATATCTATTCTGAGGCGGATTCGGACGCCGCTGACCACTCCTATTTACCCCCCAAGGTGTTTGCTCTACCTTGGCATGATGATGTTAGTCATATCATGCATATGTTGCCTTGTAGTGCCTACTTTTGACATCATATATGTCATCTGCTTAGTTTAGACATGTTCTGTAATGCCACATGTTTAGTTTCTATATCATATATGGGAATTATGCAGTCTCGTGTCTTTTAGCCAGCCATAATATATGTGAAATGTGCAATGCCATCCTGTTTAACCAGGCATCATATATTTGAATGATATCTTGCCCATCCTTTTCTTCATTACATTTCCATTTGTCGACAATGTTTGTACATTAAACTACTCTTCATGTGAATCAGCCATTCGGGTGGGAGATGGAAAAATCTGGAGTGAAAACAAGGCCTTCAGAGCAGACACTGCTACCTGTCGAAGCAGATCTCTTGTTGGGTCCCGATAGCTCCTCAGAGATGGATTCAGAGACAGATGACCAGTCCTATTCCCCCACTGAGGTGTATGCTCTAACTTGGCACAGTTATACTGCTCATATCATGCATACGGTGTCTTGCATTGCATAGTTTAGACATCATATACACAATATTCAACACCATGTTCTTAGTTCAGACATCATATCGAATGCCCTCTGTTTAGCATATAAATCACATATGTGAATTACATGATGCGATCCTGATTACTTAGATAACATGTAGGTGAATTATGTCATGCGATCTTGTTTAGTTATTCATCATATCTTTGAATTATGTTATGCTATGCTATCCAGTTTAGATAGACATCATGTATGTGAAATTATGTCATGCTATCCGTTCTAGTTAAACAATATACATGTCAACTATTCCATGCCCTCTTTTTTTCACACTATCCATTGCATCTGTCTCTCATACAATGTCTGTACATTCAACTACGTTTCCTGTTTATCAGCCATTTGAATTGGAGCGGGTGATGCCAGTATCTAGCGGACTAAAAACACGGTCTTCAAATAAAACAATGCTACCTCTTGGTGGAGATAGCACCCCAGTTGTACATGGTCTACCAGCCCTACCACAGATAACCCAAACTCTCGCAGATTGTACCCCTACTACGTTGGACAGAGAACCAGCTTCACCCAATCTAACCCCAACCCCAGCCGATAGTAACCCAGTTCCTGTTGACACCACACCATCTCCACCACAGAGCTCCCAAACAA
>NW_021270594.1:0-1178 GCF_002162155.2 Triticum dicoccoides
CCCACTTGCTGATGACCGACACGTTCGAAGCTGGGTCATGGATGCCTGTCCCTGTAAGTCTGTGCCACTTTGGGTTTACGACTAGTCATGTCAGCCCGGGCTCCTTATCATATTGATGCTAGCGACACTGTCATATACGTGAGCCAAAAGGCGCAAACGGTCCCGGGCAAAGGTAAGGCGACACCCGTGGGAATACCGTGCGTGAGGCCGCAAAGTGATATGAGGTGTTACCGGCTAGATCAATGTGACATCGAGTCGGGGTCCTGACAGCGTTGGCATCAGAGCCGGACTGCCTGTAGGTTCTCCAAGCCAAACTGGTCGATGTTGAGTCTAGAAATTCTTTAGTTATATGTAGGGGAATTGTTTGTGGGTTGGAACGTAAGGCTCTTTTTACTCCTTTATCTTATGACATTCTGATCTGAGTCAGTCCATTCTTCCACCGGGGGTTAAGGAATTAGGATTTATTCTCTCTATCAGGATCACGTGTTACTAATCAGTAGTACCTTATAGGTATGATGGATACAAGCCTAGTTCAGTTCTTCTACCATATTATGTTGCTAGGATGGACTCAAAATTTGATATGATGATGTTGAGTGTGTATGAAATCCTTTGTCAAATGTCTCAAAATCCTTCTTGAGCATTTACAGCTGTTATGCTGCCGAAATTTTGCTAGAAATTCTAATGCCTTTGCATTATGATTGTGCTTTCAGATGGCCACTCGCAACCTCAATCAAGTGGTTCGCCTGACTCGTGCCTAGATGTACCCGGCCATACTGCCAAGTTGGTCAGGGTAATGACTGAGGCTGGATACCGCTGGTATCCTGAGTACACGGTCGAAGAGCAATTTCGGGACTTCAATCAAAGCCAGTATCTCTGCACTGTCAGGATATTTCCATCTTATCCTGGATCCACCGAGCCCCTTCACTGCTCCTATGGACTCGGGGTTACTATTGAGATGGCTGTGCAGGACGCCGCCTACTCTATGATGACCATCATGCGAGTCAGATCTGGACTATTTCGGGACTCTGATTTCCGGTATATGCCAGGATCACTTCCGGGAGCACAAGGGTATCTCCAGGCTATCTATGCTGACCCCACCCAGGAGGATTCACGGACTCGCACCACTGCTGAGATGCTCGAGGATAAGGACCGTGAAAATCGGGCCTTGAGGTTAGAGC
>NW_021270595.1:0-1383 GCF_002162155.2 Triticum dicoccoides
GCATAACTCAAAGTTTTATCATACAGAAAGTATGGACTAAACGGACACATTGTCATATATCGACAATCACTCCACCATGCCGTGCCATCCATCCATGTCAGGGAGATAGTCCCCGAGCTTAGTGAAAGGCTTCATGTCGAGACGCTGAGAGGCTACCCATGTTCAGACGTCTTCCCGCGACATTTGTCCTTCTCCGTAGAACATCCCTGTTTTTTCGACGACCTCATGATGATTTGGGCAAATTCGCGCTGGATGTTAGAGAACTCAGCTCGAAGTCGGTGATCTCGATATCTCCGATGTCCTTTGCCCATTGCAGAATATGGGCATCGCCGGATCTAGGTGACATGCGAAGGTTCTGGTGATCCCGTCTGTACTCCAGCATGTGGTGTAGGACATAGAATCCATCATTAAGAGAATCGCTCGGTTGCTGGATGCAGCAGGAGTCAGTCTTATGGCTGAAGGTGAGCCTGCCGCCCCTTCTCTTCTTGTCCTTGACCTCTCCACCCCGTGCTTGGTAGTAAAACATAGCACTGTCGAGAACATCCTTGATGTGTGTGTAATCTTTTTTGTGAATGTTCTTCGACGAGTCCAAGCAAAGAGCGTGGGAGTATCGGGGGTAGAGGATGATGAGGTCGGCGCGCCCGCCGCTCCGCAAAATAAATACACCTCAAATTAATTAGCCTCCACCGTGCAAATGAATGATTGAAATCGAAGGAAGGATTGCCGCGCGGATGACTTACACGGGATGATAAGGCACGAGAATCGCCTCCTTGTCCTTATTGGTGAGCATGAAACTAATGATGTATTCCCTCGCGTATTCACAGTGCTTTGCGCATACTCCCAAGAAGCCCTCCTGCATGTAGTACGGGTCAGCGACACAGATATGAGGTATTTGCTCAACCCCGATGATGTAGTTCATGTGCAAGGCATAAAGGTGGACAAACGTAAAATCCAGCTTCTTCACATGAAACATGTCGAATATATAATCGAATCGAAGGAAGAACTTATCTGCGGGGAAGCAGTCGACGTACGACATTTGCCGCGGAACGTTAACCACGTAGAGTGGGTATCCTGGATCTTTCGAGGCGATGAGGCCTTTCTCTATCCGCAGCACATCATCATGAAGTCTCCTTAGATTGCCGAATCTGGCCCCTAGCGCTCTTGCAGGTAGGGTTGGTTGACCGGGGATATGCCATGTATCCGCATCGGGGATATCTATACGGTCCTGAAGCCGAGGCTGCTGAGGCGGCTGGATCATAGAATCAGCTTTTTTTGCCTTTCCTCGCTCTCTTACTAGACTTCTTTACTACTGGAAGGTCGTCCATAATACGTTCAGCCTCCGGAGACTGCAATTCAGGCACCGACTCATGACGCTCAAACCCT
>NW_021270596.1:0-969 GCF_002162155.2 Triticum dicoccoides
GGGGGGGGTGGTTTCTTGTAAGCCACCCTTTCTCCAAGAATATGTGTCGGATACCCTGAGCTAGTTGGTTAAGCTAAACAACAACTTGGAGAGTTGGAAGATAAAAGCTTGTCTGACTTAGTTCATGTTAAGGGATATCTTTTGTGCGTGTGTGTGTGTTGAAGAAAGATGATATCTCCATTGATTGGTCCTCGTGATCAGTTGTTGGATCTATTGCCTTGTCAAGACTTTGACTTGAGTATGGGCTGTCGTGAAGTCAAATCAGAACCAACGATTTTCTTAATGTTGTCTTACTCGTGGTTGATGCCTCGAGCATACACCATTACATCTTTTGGTCTGACCATTGCTATCACCGTGTTCACATGATGGTGGAAGTCCGGTAATATGGAAAATTCTGATGAGTTGTTGTTGAGCCCATCAGCAGCATTTTTGTCTCCCCCATGATTCATGTTGAAAATCAACCTAGTGTTGAAAACCTTGTAAGCATTGCCTTCGTGTTCCGTTCATGAAGCTTATGCTTGGATGAAAGAAGTGACTTTCTCCAAGTTCACGTGCATTAGGTGTAAGTTGCCGCCATGAATTTGAGAAAGGTTTGTTTTGTTTCCCATGGAATCATCCCAAATCGGTCATGCATACGTACGAAGTATCCCAAACATTTTTTTTGAATTTTTTTGCCTCTAGATCTTGAAAGCCCCGTAACTTTTTTTGTGTCAGGGTTTTTGGGGATTTTGAAAATGTTTAACAGGGTTTCCCAGTTAAATTCGGATGTAACTTTTCGAGTAGATGATTTTTCATATATAAAACTTTTTAATCCGAGTTCGTATGCAAAAGTTATGCCCATTTTACAAATTTCCAGAGAGATTTTGCAAATAAAGTCGAAATTTATATTTGTAAATTTTCCCAACAACTAGACCACATATCACATGGCGAACTTATTTTCTTTTATTTTTGACATTTTTATCTTTTTTT
>NW_021270597.1:0-4734 GCF_002162155.2 Triticum dicoccoides
CAGCGCGAACTTGCCCAAATCATCATGAAGGAGGTCGTTGGAAAACAGGGATGTTCTATGGAGAAGGACAAATGTCGCGGGAAGACGTCCGAACATGGATAGCCTCTCAGCGTCTCGACCTGAAGCCTTTCACTAGGCTCGGGGACTATCTCCCTAACTTGGATGGATGGAACGACATGTTGGAGTGATTGTCGATATATGACAATGTGTCTGTTTAGTCCATACTTTCTGTATGACAAAACTTTGAGTTATGCACGGTGAAACTTTATTTGTGATGTAATTAAACCGTCCTCCTCCACGACTAGCGAAAATCACTCTAGTTAGGGCATTTTGGGGTACGATGAACTTTGTTATTTATGCTTATGATATGTTGTTTCTATTTTTGCCAAGTCTGTCTCTTTCTGTTGCTCAACTATATATGTTGCATATCATCGACTCATGTGACGATGCAGGTGCATAGATCATAGATGGCGAAGAAGTGCTACGCCAGGAGTATATATACGACAAGTGGCCGGAGTGTCAGGCCCAGGTGTACCGGTTTCCGATTTCCGAGCGACAGGCAGTAGTTAGTTTAGGTTCACGCTAATGCGAGAGAGGGATACGAACTCATGTTCCCAAATTTATAGCTCTTCTCGCGTATATCATTGTTTAGATGGATGACGATGTATTTGCAAGTAATCAAGACTTGTATCACTATTTTCGAGATGATGACGAGAGACCACTTTGTGTTGGATGATGATTATGATGATGACATGATTTGATGAGACTAATTGTATGTATATGCTATGATTACATTTGTATGTGTATGATATGCTAAAGATTATTGTATAAAGCCTATTCAAATACAAAACAAATATGCAGGAAAAAAACTAATAAATAAACTAGTAGTAGCGAGGGGGAAAATTTAGCAGTAGCACCGCCTTACCAGTAGCGCGTCCCAGCAAACAGCGCTGCAGATAATATCAGTAGCGCCCTTTCCCAAAGAGCGCTACAACTATTCATGTATAGCAGTAGCGTGGGACAACAGGCGCTACTGCTATATGTTAGCTGTAGCGCCTTATTAGTAGCGCCGGTACCCGCGCTACTGAGAGGCCCAAAACCCTCGCTGCTGCTAGGCTTTTCCCTAGTAGTGATGATGCTCTCTTTATGTTTCAATTCTTATGTCTTATGTGAGCATCATTGAAACCATCATGCCTAGCTAGGGGCTTTAAACGTTAGCGCTTGTTGGGAGGAAACCCAATTTTATTTCAGTTTATTGCTTTTTGGTTCTGTTTAGGAATAAATAATTCATCTATCTTCTGGTTAGATGTGGTTTTATGTTTTAATTAGTGTTTGTGCCAAGTAGAACCTTTGGGAAGACTTGGGTGATGTCTTTATGACCATGCTGTAAAAAACAGAAACTTTAGCGCTCACGAGATTAGCTTCAACTTTTTACTAGAGAGTGATATTTAGTTGATTCTTTTTGCAGATGATTACTAGATAAATTACTCAGGTCCACCAATTTATTTTAGAATTTATGGAGTTCCATAAGTATACTTTTGATACAGATTACTACAGACCGTTCTGTTTTTGACAGATTCTGTTTTTCGTGTGTTGTTTGCTTATTTTGATGAATTTATGGCTAGTAAAATAGTTAATAAACCATAGAGAAGTTGGAGTACAGTAGGTTTAACACCAATATAAATAAATAATGAGTTCATTACAGTACCTTGAAGTAGTGTTTTGTTTTCTTTCGCTAACGGAGCTTACGAGTTTTCTGTTAAGTTTTGTGTTGTGAAGTTTTCAAGTTTTGGGTAAAGATTCGATGGAATATGGAATAAGGAGTGGATAGAGCCTAATCTTGGGGATGCCCAAGGCACCCCAAGGTAATATTCAAGGATAACCAACAGCCTAAGCTTGGGGATGCCCCGGAAGGCATCCCCTCTTTCGTCTTCGTTCATCGGTAACTTTACTTGGAGCTATATTTTTATTCACCACATGATATGTGTTTTGCTTGGAGCATCATTTTATTTTCTTTAGCTTTTCTTGATGTTATTTAGAATAGTGTTTTTCATCTCTAGTTTCAATAAAAATGTCAAGGGTAGCCTTTACCATGCTTATTTTGCAAGTATACATGTTGCTGTTTCAAAACAGAAAGTTTGCCGCTGTTGCAAAAGTTCCCTAGAAAAGTCAGAATGTGATAAAATGATGAAACCTTTTGCATATTAAGCTCTGATAAATTTAATACAGTGGGAATTTTCTTTCATAATTTTTGGAGCTAGGGAAGTATGGATCTTGCTGCATTCTTTACAGACTGTCCTGTTTAGGCAGATTGCTGTTATGTTTGCATTGTTTGCATATGTTTGCTTGTTTAATGATTCTATTTGAGGATAGGACTATTAAATATGTAGAGGCATTTAGTATGCAATGTTGAATAATAATTTTAGTGATTTACTACAGTATAGTATAATAAGGTTTTTGCATTGGTTTATACTAACTCATCTCACGAGTTCTTGTTGAGTTTGGTGTGGATGAAGCTTTCGAGATTTAGGAAACCGAGATATAAAAGGAATTAAAGAGACACAAAAGCTCAAGCTTGGGGATGCCCAAGGCACCCCAAGATATTATTTCAAGAAGTATCAAGTATCTAAGCTTGGGGATGCCCCGGTAGGCATCCCACCTTTTCTCTTCAACAACTATCGGTTAGTATCGGTTGAACCTAAGTTTTTGCTTCTTCACATGAGTTGTGCTATCCTTGCAATGTAGTTTTATTTTGTTTTGCTTGATGGTTGAATAAAGTACCAATATCTGAAATTATTAAATGAGAGAGTCTTTACATAGCTGTATAATTATTCGACTACTCATTAATCTTCACTTACATCTTTTTGAGTAGTTTGTTGTTTGCTCTAGTACTTCACTTATATCTTTTAGAGCATGACGATAGTTTTATTTTGAAGAAATAGATGAACTCTCATGCTTCACTTATATTATTTTGAGGGTCCTAAATAGCATGGTAATGTGCTTAATCCTAATATGCTAAGTATTCAAGATTAGTAAAAACTTTCTTATGAGTGTGTTGAATACTAAGAGAAGTTTGATGCTTGATGATTGTTTTGAGATATGAAGATGGTGATATTAGAGTCATGCTAGTTGAGTAGTTGTGAATTTGAGAGATACTTGTGTTAAAGTTTGTGATTCCCGTAGCATGCACGTATGGTGAACCGTTATGTGATGAAGTCGGAGCATAATTTATTTATTGATTGTCTTCCTTATGAGTGGCGGTCGGGGACGAGCGATGGTCTTTTCCTATGAATCTATCCCTCTAGGAGCATGCGCGTAATACTTTGCTTTGATAAATCTTAGATTTTTGCAATAAGTATATGAGTTCCTTATGACTAATGTTAGAGTCCATGGATTATACGCACTCTTCCTCCTTCCACCATTGCTAGCCTCTCTAATACCGCGCACTTTTCGCCGGTATCATACACTCGCCATATATCTTCCTCAAAACAGCCACCATACCTACCTATCATGGCATTTCCATAGCCATTCCGAGATATATTGCCATGCAACTTACCACCCTTCGGTTTATTATGACACGCTTCATCGTTGTCATATTGCTTTGCATGATCATGTAGTTGACATCGTATTTGTGGCAAAGCCACCGTTCATAATTCTTTCATACATGTCACTCATGAGTCATTGCACATTCCGGTACGCCGCTGGAGGCATTCTTATAGAGTCATATTTTGTTCTAAGTATTGAGTTGTATTTGATATAGTTGTAAGAAAATAAAAGTGTGATGATCATCATTTTTAGAGCATTGTCCCAGTGAGGAAAGGATGATGGAGACTATGATTCCCCCACAAGTCGGGATGAGACTCCGGATAAAAAAATAAAAGAAAAGAAAAGAAAAGAAAAAAAAGAGGTCATAAAAGAAAAAGAGAGAAAAGGCCCAAATAAAAAAAATAAAAAATGAGAGAAAAAGAGAGAAGGGACAATGCTACTATCCTTTTACCACACTTGTGCTTCAAAGTAGCACCATGATCTTCATGATAAAGAGTCTTCTATGTTATCACTTTCATATACTAGTGGGAATTTTTCATTATAGAACTTGGCTTGTATATTCCAATGATGGGCTTCCTCAAAATGCCCTAGGTCTTCGTGAGCAAGCGAGTTGGATGCACACCCACTTAGTTTCTTTTTGAGCTTTCATACACTTATAGCTCTAGTGCATCTGTTTCATGGCAATCCCTACTCACTCACATTGATATCTATTGATGGGCATCTCCATATCCCGTTGATACGCCTAGTCGATGTGAGACTATCTTCTCCTTTTTGTCTTCTCCACAACCACCATTCTATTCCACCTATAGTGCTATATCCATGGCTCACGCTCATGTATTGCATGAAGACTGAAAAAGTTTTGAGAATGTCAAAAGTATGAAACAATTGCTTGGCTTGTCATCGGGGTTGTGCATGATTTAAATAATTTGTGTGGTAAAGATAGAGCATAGCCAGACTATATGATTTTGTAGGGATAACTTTCTTTGGCCATGTTATTTTGAGAAGACATGATTGCTTTGTTAGTATGCTTGAAGTATTATCATTTTTTATGTCAATATGAACTCTTATCTTGAATCTTTCAGATCTGAATATTCATACCACAATTAAGAAGAATTATAATGAAATTATGCCAACTAGCATTCCACATCAAAAGTTATCTTTTTTATCATTTACCTACTCGAGGACGAG
>NW_021270598.1:0-1698 GCF_002162155.2 Triticum dicoccoides
AAAAAAAGATAAAAATGTCAAAAATAAAAGAAAATAAGTTCGCCATGTGATATGTGGTCTAGTTGTTGGGAAAATTTACAAATATAAATTTCGACTTTATTTGCAAAATCTCTCTGGAAATTTGTAAAATGGGCATAACTTTTGCATACGAACTCGGATTAAAAAGTTTTATATATGAAAAATCATCTACTCGAAAAGTTACATCCGAATTTAACTGGGAAACCCTGTTAAACATTTTCAAAATCCCCAAAAACCCTGACACAAAAAAAGTTACGGGGCTTTCAAGATCTAGAGGCAAAAAAATTCAAAAAAAATGTTTGGGATACTTCGTACGTATGCATGACCGATTTGGGATGATTCCATGGGAAACAAAACAAACCTTTCTCAAATTCATGGCGGCAACTTACACCTAATGCACGTGAACTTGGAGAAAGTCACTTCTTTCATCCAAGCATAACCTTCATGAACGGAACACGAAGGCATTGCTTACAAGGTTTTCAACACTAGGTTGATTTTCAACATGAATCATGGGGGAGACAAAAATGCTGCTGATGGGCTCAACAACAACTCATCAGAATTTTCCATATTACCGGACTTCCACCATCATGTGAACACGGTGATAGCAATGGTCAGACCAAAAGATGTAATGGTGTATGCTCGAGGCATCAACCACGAGTAAGACAACATTAAGAAAATCGTTGGTTCTGATTTGACTTCACGACAGCCCATACTCAAGTCAAAGTCTTGACAAGGCAATAGATCCAACAACTGATCACGAGGACCAATCAATGGAGATATCATCTTTCTTCAACACACACACACGCACAAAAGATATCCCTTAACATGAACTAAGTCAGACAAGCTTTTATCTACCAACTCTCCAAGTTGTTGTTTAGCTTAACCAACTAGCTCAGGGTATCCGACACATATTCTTGGAGAAAGGGTGGCTTACAAGAAACCACCCCCCCCCCTGTGGACCGCCTTTTCAGTTTTAATGAAAATAAACAAATGATAAAAATGTCAAAAAAATAAAAGAAAATAAGTTTGCCATGTGATATGTGGTCTAGTTGTTAGGAAAATTTACAAATATAAATTTCGACTTTATTTGCAAAATCTCTTTGGAAATTTGTAAAATGGGCATAACTTTTGCATACAAACTCGGATTAAAAAGTTTTATATATGAAAAATCATCTACTCGAAAAGTTACATCCGAATTTAACTAGGGGAACCCCGTTAAACATTTTCAAAATCCCCAAAAACCTAACACAAAAAAAGTTACGGGGCTTTCAAGATCTTGAGGCAAAAAAATTCAAAAAAAAGGCTTGGGATACTTCGTACGTATGCATGACCGATTTGGGATGATTCCAAGGGAAACAAAACAAACCTTTCTCAAATTCATGGTGGCAACTTACACCTAATGCACGTGAACTTGGAGAAAGTCACTTCTTTCATCCAAGCATAAGCTTCATGAACGGAACACGAAGGCATTGCTTACAAGGTTTTCAACACTAGGTTGATGTTCAACATGAATCATGGGGGAGACAAAAATGCTGCTGACGGGCTCAACAACAACTCATCAGAATTTTCCATATTACCGGACTTCAACCATCATGTGAACACGGTGATAGCAATGGTCAGACCAAAAGATGTAATGGTGTATGCTCGAGGGATCAACCACGAGTAAGACAACATTAAGAA
>NW_021270599.1:0-1158 GCF_002162155.2 Triticum dicoccoides
TGTGTAAATCTGTCTTACACCCGTTGTATGTGAATGTCTGAATAAAACACCCGATCATCACGTGGTGTTTTGAAACAGCGAACTGTCGCAACGGTGCACAGTTAGGGGGAACACTTCTTGAATTTATTGTGAGGGATCATCTTATTTACTACCGTCGTTCTAAGTAAACAAGATGCAAAACATGATAAACATCACATGCAATCAAATAATAAACGTGACATGATATGGCCAATATCACATAGCTCCTTTGATCTCCATCTTGGGGCTCCATGATCATCTTGTCACCGGCTTGACACCATGATCTCCATCATCATGATCTCCATCATCGTGTCTCCATGAAGTTGCTCGCCAACTATTACTTCTACTACTATGGCTAACACGTTTAGCAATAAAGTAAAGTAATTTACATGGCGTTTCTCGATGACACACAGGTCATTAAAAGAATAAAGACAACTCCTATGGCTCCTGCCGGTTGTCATACTCATCGACATGCAAGTCGTGATTCCTATTACAATAGCATGAACATCTCATACATCACATATAGATCATTCATCATTCATCACAACTTTGGCCATATCATATCACAAACCACTTGCTGCAAAAACAAGTTAGACGTCCTCTAATTGTTGTTGCAAGTTTTACGTGGCTGAATTAGGGTTCTAGCAAGAACGTTTTCTTACCTACGTTAAAGCCACAACGTGATTTGTCAACTTCTATTTACCCTTCATAAGGACCCTGTTCATCGATTCCGCTCCAACTAAAGTAGGAGAGACAGACACCCGCCAACCACCTTATGCAACTAGTGCATGTTAGTCGGTGGAACCGGTCTCACGTAAGTGTACGTGTAAGGTTGGTCCGGGCCGCTTCATCCCACAATACCGCTGAAGCAAGAAAGGACTAGTAACGGCAAGAAAGTTGACAAATCTACGCCCACAACAAATTGTGTTCTACTCGCGCAAGAAGAACTACGCATAGACCTAGCTCATGATGCCACTGTTGGGGAACGTTGCAGAAAACAAAAATTTTCCTACTCGTTTCACCAAGATCATCTAGGAGTTCATCTAGAAACGAGTGATTAGATGCATCTACATACCTTTGTAGATCGCGAGCGGAAGCGTTCAAAAGAACGGTGATGATGTAGTCGTACTCGACGTGATC
>NW_021270600.1:0-1148 GCF_002162155.2 Triticum dicoccoides
TGACAACTTACTTGAGGGATCTTGCTCAACCCTAGGTAGGTATGGTGGACACTTGAAAACAAGATTTGGGTTTAAGGGTTTTTGTATGCACAAGTAGTATCTCTACTTAGTGCGGAATTTTTGGCTAGCAAAGATAGGGGCAAGCACCACATGTTAAATGATCCAAGACAATATGACTTCTATGTGAATATAAACAAACATAAACCATTAAGTTGTCTTCCTTGTCCAACGTCAACAATTTTGGCATATAATATTTTGATGAGGGCTCACAATCACAAAAGATTTCTAGGATAGTATATTTATATGTGAATCTTCTCTTCCCTTATTAATTCTTTCATGAGTTGCATCATTGACTAATGCTATGTTTGTCAATCTCTAATAAAATTTTCTACTTATGCTTTTCCATATGTGGTGTTATCACCTACCATAGAATTAGTATATGATATTTTTAATTTATTTCCTTTCTCTCATTTATTTCCTTTCTCTTTTACTTTTATTTGCAACATGAAAGTAAAGAAAGAAAAAAACTCAAACTAAACTTTATTATATATCTTGCACACGATTACAAGGATAGATCACTAAGAAAACTATCAAAAAGAAAGGATCGAACTAAACTTTTATTCATCTAAAGCAAAAGATCGAACTAAAAGAAGTAAAGGCAAAAAGATACTGGGATGATACGATACCGGGGCATCTCCCCCAAGCTTGGCGGAAGCCAAGGGGAGTGCCCATACCCAATACTCAATTCTCCTTTGGTGGTGAAGAAAATGATGGTGGTGATGAAGTGATCCTATCCTTAAGGATCAAGAGATTCTCCAATCGACAGATGATGCTCTGGAGGTGGATGATATGCTCTTGATGCAGAATATTTTCACGAGTGAGATACTTCTTCTGTATGCGAACTATTTCAATGATGTGAAAGTCTTCAATCTCAGCAGGAGTAAGGTGAACAAGGTAGGGTTTAAGGATATCTTCCTCTTCCTCCTCGGCTGGCAGTGCTTGTTCGAAGACCGGAGGCTGGTCTACAGTATCCTCCATGCTCTCATCTCCCTTGACGGCTTCCGCGGGCTCTTCTCTCTTCAACTTGATGTGGGGCAAGTTGAGATGGTTTTCAGGACAACCAGTGAGGAAAAACCAATGATTGGGGC
>NW_021270601.1:0-1941 GCF_002162155.2 Triticum dicoccoides
AGTTATATGACTCAAATCGTCCACATCCGGAGTTCGGACATAAGTCCCTTGAAAATTTTCCTGAAAGGCGTCTTCGAGCTCTTCCCAACTTCCAATGGAGCTTTCGGGGAGGCCTTTGAGCTAGTGACGAGCTGGCCCTTTGAGGGGTAGGTACTTGATGGCGTGGAGATCATCTCCTCGAGCCATATGGTTATGAAGGATGTAGTCCTCAATCCAGACCCCAGGGTCTATTGTTCCATCGTATGCCTCTATGTTTACGGCCTTGAATCCCTCTGGAAATTCGTGGTCCAGCACCTCATCGGTGAAACATAGGGGGTGTGCGGCACCCCTGTAGCTGGGTGTACCACATTGTTCGGATGTTTGTTGTGTTGCATTGTATGCTGGGGCGCGCTTGCGTGGTCCATAGATGGATCTTGTTGCACCGTCCTTTGGGTGCGAGACCTCGCATGGGTCGCGTATTGTATTGTGAACGGCGTTGTGTGCCGCTCTGTGTTGGTACAGGGGTCGTCTATCCGACCAGATGGCTGCTTTGATATTTGGTTGTGGGGGTTCTGAGGCCTCCTCATCGAATTCGTGTAGCAGCTTCCGCTTTGGGTAGCTTTTGGAGGGGCGATTGTCGCCGTACCTTGCTGCAGTGTTGAGTATTTTACTCCATCTGATTTGGAGTGTGTCTTGCGTGACCTTGATCCTTTGCTTCTGCTTTTTCAGACTCCTTGCGGTGGCAACAAACCTTTTACGGGCAGGCTACTGCTCCGGGTGTCTGTCCGGCGTTATGTCGTCCGGACCATTATCCTTGATAGGATTTGTTTGTTCGGTTTGATTATCCGGATTGCCGTTGTCCGGCAGCGGTTCGCCCTGCTCCAGTGCTGGGTCTGTGTGATCGCTATTTCTATCGAGGCGGGATTTGGGGTGGCGCTTGCGTCGCCGCTTTGACTGCTTTTCGAGGGAACATGCCTTCGGTGCGTCCTTCCGCTCCTCGTCGTCATCTTTTGGTGCGTCCACCATGTATACGTCATATGACGAGGTGGCGTTCCAGGGCCCAATGGGCATTGGTTCTTCATCGTCTCCTTCAACGGCGTCCATACCGTAGATGTCTTCGGAGTCGAAGTCGATCATGTCGGTTAAATTGTCGACAGTGGCTACAAAGTGGGTGGTGGGTGGGCTTTGAATTTCTTCATCGTCCGCATCCCAATCTCGCAGACCGTAGTCCGGCCAGGGCTCTCCTGATAAAGAGAGAGACTTTAGTGATTTTATAATATCACCAAAGGGCGGGTGCTGAAAGATGTCCGCGGCAGTAAACTCCATGATCGGCGACCGATCGGATTCGACCGGCAGAGGCGCGAATTGTTCGGAGTCCGGAGAGGAGTCCGGCACCTTGGAATCATGAGTCTCGCGGAGTGCGGGGCTGGTGTTCGGCTCGATCGCCTTTAGGATCGCAGCCCCCGAGGCGGCGTCCAACCACCCATCCTCGATCGGCGCGGTTGGCTCTGAATTAAGGGTTGAAGCCGATGCGGGTGCGGCCTTCAGGGCACTGTTAGGCGGATGAGCTAGATCATGCTCGTCGTGGCAGTGTGGCACGCTCGGCAGTGGATCGAATCCGTCGAAGATCAAGTCCCCGCGGATGTCAGCCGTGTAGTTTAAACTTACAAATCTGACCTAACGGCCAGGGGCATAGCTTTCGATCTGCTCCAGATGGCCAAGTGAATTGGCCCGCAGTGCAAAGCCGCCGAAGACAGAGATCTGTCTGGGGAGACAAGTTTCACCCTGGACCGCATCACTATCGATGATTGTAGGATCCATCAAGCCTGACGGCGACGACACAGAGGAACTCTCAATGAAAGCACCAATGTCGGTGTCAAAACCGGCGGATCTCGGATAGGGGGTCCCGAACTATGCGTCTAGGCCGGATGGTAACAGGAGGCAAGGGACAGAAAGTTTTAC
>NW_021270601.1:2354-2923 GCF_002162155.2 Triticum dicoccoides
GGAGGTAAAACCCTACGTCCTGCTTGATTAATATTGATGATATGGGTAGTACAAGAGTAGATCTACCATGAGATCAGAGAGGCTAAACCCTAGAAGCTAGCCTATGGTATGATTGTTGTTCTTTATGTCGTCTACGGACTAAAACCCTCCGGTTTATATAGACATCGGAGAGGGTGAGGGTTACACAAAGTCGGTTACAATGGTAGGAGATCTGAATATCCGTATTGCCAAGCTTGCCTTCCATGCCAAGGAAAGTCCCTTCCGGACACGGGACGAAGTCTTCAATCTTGTATCTTCATAGTCCAGGAGTCCGGCTGAAGGTATAGTCCGGCCATCCGGACACCCCCTAATCCAGGACTCCCTCACTCTTGGCTGTACCTTTTTCCTGTATCGCTGCACTTACATTTATAGCTACTTGGTTATGTAGCATCACTCTTCATCTTATCTTAAATATTCTCCATTTTTTCGTATATTATCACATCTATATTTACTCTTAACAAAATGTCGAATAAAGGCGATGCTTTTGAAGAAGATTCTGTGGTAAACTTCTTGAATTGCCCCCCCCCCCC
>NW_021270601.1:3392-5229 GCF_002162155.2 Triticum dicoccoides
TTTGGAGTTTGCATCAAATTGCTTGTTTAAAGTTTATTATATGTAGTTCATAAACAAAAGTTCGTCCTTTCTCAATTTATGTTTTCACTTGTACAACCAAGTTCCTTCTTCATACCATGTAAATTAAACTATACAGAGCAAGTTCCTTCTTTTGCACTTCATGTATGCTTCTGTTCTTCATCTGTATTCCAGTGGTGTGGTGAACCTACCCACTACAGCACAATGTCATATTCTGCAATGTCTTAACTATGAAAAATGTCATATCATTCTACTATTATTTAAACTGTCTCTTTATTTGCCAATCTGAAATGGTATAAATTGACAGCACACTAACCATTGATACTTATGACTTCCTGATCTGTAATGCAGTGGTGTCGTGAAGCTGCCACCTCCTTCACAATGTCATTTCCTGCCATGTCTTGACCTGAACAATACCATATTGTGTTAATGGTAATTTAAACTGTGTCACTTTATTCGTCAGTAAGAAATGTGATGAATTATCAGCACGGATACTTTTATGTGCAAAACCTGTCATCTGTCTGCTTGTTTATCTTTCAGAGTGTGGAACATATAAGTGTTGAACAAGCGCAGTCTCATCATCTTGCTCAGCTGCTTGCGCTGCAGCTCCCCAGCAGGGCTAACCTTTCTTGAACTCTATTGAAGTGTTGTTGGTTTTGTATATTAGTTTGTCGGCATGTTTATTTGTACTGGTGGCGATCTTTGATGCCCAGTGTATGTAATCTGTTGTCTGCTTGTGCTTTATTATCATAGTGGCGAACTTTGATGCCCAGTGGATGTAATATGTTGTAATTTCTTTATTGTATAGTATAGGTTTTTTCTTATTGACGATGATGTAGTTATTTTACTGTATATATATCCCGTCTTCACAGTAAAGCGGCCAAACCGTACAATTACGGTACATTATCGGGCCATCATGCAATCACGATGTAGCTTGGGCCTGAAACGTGCCGATCAGCTCAAGGGCCGGCAGCAGCCCGAAATGAACCCCGACCCATGAATATGCGAATCAAATCACAGGTTTTAACAGGCCGAAAAATTGTCTCGGTCCTTGTTTGGCCCAATCAGATATCGGCTGCGAGCAGGCCGGATGCAAACCGGGCCGTAGTTAGGCCATACTATATGACGGGCTTTTAACAGGCTGAAATTAATATAGGGCCGAAATGTTAAACAAGCCCTTAACAGGCCAAAACTAATATCAGGCCGAATTACTAAGTGGGCCTTTAGCAAGTGGGCCCAAAAGCATAGTGTCCAGTTGATGGGCCGAATCTGATATGGGCCATAATTAGGCCCAAAACCTCTTAATTAGATCTCATATGGGCCACTATTAGGCCCGAAGCGTGGCAGGCCATTAATAGACCATATCAAATATGGGCCGGCATTTAGCCCAAAACATGGCAGTCGGTTAACGGGCCGGCCTACTAGGGTAATCAAAATCTCGTGGCCCTAGAGCTGGGCCCGCCCATTAATGTCGGCAAAATCTTGTGGTCCTTTAGCTGGGCCGACCCATTATGATCCGCAAGAATTTTGTCGGCCTTTACCTGGGCCGGCCCATTATGGCACACAAAAATCTGGGGGGCCTTTACCTACGCCGGCCGATTATGGCCCGCAAAATCTTGTGGGCCTTTAGCTAGGCCAGCCCATTATGGTCCGCAAAATCTCATGGGCCTTTATCTTGGCCGGCCCATTATGGTCCGCAAAATCTTGTGGGCCTTTAGTTGGGCCGGCCCATTTAAACTTGTTGGGCCATGACACGTGTCGACGTATCATAGGCGCCTTCTGTCCAGTGAGTGGATGACATCTGTCCCGACGATGAGCC
>NW_021270601.1:6943-9807 GCF_002162155.2 Triticum dicoccoides
CGGTCCACGGGGGGGCGGGGGGAGGGGGGTGCATTCGGTGGAAGCCGGGCAAACTAGTAATGGCGCACCGTGGGGTGGTGCGCCATTAGTAGTTAAACTAGTAATGGCGCACCACACCCACGGTGCGCCATTACTAGTTTTGAAAAAAAATATAAAAAAATTTGTAATTTTTTTTGAGTTTTTTTGAAAAAAACTTAGTAATGGCGCACCAATGGACAGTACGCCATTACTAGTTAAAAACTAGTAATTGCGCACTGTCCACTGGTGCGCCATTACTAACAATTTTTTTTATTTTTTTTTACTTTTTTTTCAAAACTTCTAATGGCGCACCGTGGGTGTGGTGCGCCATTACTATGTCAACTAGTAATGGCGCACCACACTCTCGGTGCGCCATTAGTAACAAATTTTGTTTTTTTTCAAAACTTCTAATGGCGCACCGCACACCAAGTGCGCCATTAGTAATATATTGCTAATGGCGTACCTGTATGTGGTGCGCCATTACTATATTCTAATGGCGCACCACACACGTGGTGCGCCATTAGTGTCCATTTCATCTATAGCCGTTTTCCTAGTAGTGCGAAGAAGGAGGGAGGCGAGTACAAGAGCTCGGAGGCATGGCGGCGTGGAGCACGAGCTCGCGAGAGGAGCGTTCGACATGGACTCCAGGAGTAACGACGCACACCACCGTGACTCGCCGGCGTCGGCGGCGGCATCGTCGATGTTGCTCGACACCTTCTCCCCCAGGACCTACGACGCGGGCATACAAGGGTAGAGGATACCCAGGCGGCGGCCGCTCGTACCAGTGCCTCGGTGCCTCCTGCTGAGCACCCTCATCACGGTGGTAGAGGACCGTCCCCTTCTTCGGCGGAAGTGGGTCAGGACCCTCTCGGGGGGTCTTTCCCTTCTCTTCTGCAGAGAACCGGTGAATTGGTTCCATTGGTGTCAGGAGAAGCAAGAGCGAGGAAGAAGAAGGAAAGGAGCAGCAGCAAAGGATGGACTGAAGGCGGCTCGCACAACGCCATACTTATAGCTGGAGGAGGCCAACCACCGAGCACCACGATCGCAGGTAATCATGACCAGTTTTCTCTCCATGCAGTGACTTGTCAAGTCGTGTAGTTGCCAAGGCATCATGGGAAAGCGCAGACGCCCACGTCCAATCAATCGCCACTTGGCGCCCAAGGCCGCAGGCTTTTGGGGCCCACGGCGCTTCGCGCTCGCCCCTTCGCTTTCCTGCTAGGCCAAGCCTGGACGCGCCTTGGGCCCGGGGGCTACAGCTGGCGTTCTGGGAACGGGGGTCCGCAAACTTGCCTGCCTGCGGCCTGCGGCGTGGCTCAAGCGGGGGGCCCAGCACGGCCCATCTTCATCAGCACAAGCTCAAGACCCTCACGAGGGGCCAAGCCTCGCGGGGCGGCCGACCGGAACCTTCCTCAGAAGCAGCCTCATCAGGCAGGCTCGCGAGGAGGCGAAGAGATCAAAGCAGGGGTTCCTCGCGAGGAGTCGGTGACGCAAGCCATGAAGATCGAGACCAGGCGGGCGCCGGCCTGCGCAGTGTCCTTGTTTCCTCTTTGGTGCAAAGGGGGCAAGCACAGGCCAAGGCATCGGGCAAAGGTTACCATTCCGGTGCAACGAGACCAAGACGAGCAGAGCGGCAGGACGGAGGTCACAGTGGAGCCCAAGACGGCGTCATCACCAGTACTTTTGGTAGTCGAAGACCACCTTTGGTCAGGATAACTTGTACTAGATGTTCCCCTTTAAAATGGCCAATTGTTGGCACCCTTCCCGCTCATTATTTTGGGGAGAGGCCCAGGGCCTCTATAAATAGAGCTAGCCACCACAGAGTACAGAGACATCTAGAAATCTAGGGACAGCCAGGAGAGATCGGACATGTAGAGATCTGGTAGAACCCTAGTAGAGAGAAAGAGAGGCGACTGAACTCACCCTAGTAGTTCATCGCACCAGCTCAAGAACACCTCTCGCGAGGCTGTTCTTCCCTTGTACTGTTCCTCATCAGCCCCTGAGGCAATCCACCACACCACACACTGGAGTAGGGTATTACACCACAACGGTGGCTCGAACCAGTATAAACCTTGTGTCCCTTGTGTTGTTCGTTGTTTCCAGTTCAAATCACGCGAGGAGATTGGACATAGATCGGTAGGGGAGAGATCTCTGTGCGCACCCCAGTGTTCGAACCTCAAGGGTCTGTCGGAACCCGAGATCCGACAGCACGCATCGATGCTGCCAGCACCATGCGTGCGTATACGAGGGATCTACATGTGCTGTACACCATGTCGAGGAGTCGGAGGGGCCAGCAAAGAAGGACTCGATGATGGTCGCGGTGCCAATCAATGCGGGGCCGATGTCGCCAACGGTGGTCGGATTAGACGAAGTGGTCGGGGAAGATGACAGCGATGTTGGCGATGAGCAGGTGGTAGACGAAGATGAAGGCAGTGGACGGGCAGCGGCTACGGGGGTAGCAGGGGCAGTAGCCGAAGAAGAGTGGCGGCTGCGGCGGCTTAGTTAGAAGCACGGCGGTGGTGGTCAAAGTATGCGACGAACCCAACAGCATGACTAGGAAACGCATGGACGGTGGCATTCCCATGCCGATCGAGGCAGGTCGGCGCATACTAGGGGAAGTCGATGTGCGGTGATGGCGGAATGGACCGCGGGCCACGGCGCTGGGGCCGAAAGGGGCTACGCATCAGCGACGGGCAGGTCGGGGCGACAACGGGAAGACCATGGGGCAGCTGCTGTGCTACTATCCGAAGGGGCAACGCAGCGCAGCACGTGAGACAATGTGGACACGGGGACGACTTTAGGTGGTGGTGGAGACCTCGTGCCATGTTCGCTATGGCCTGATGGGGCGA
>NW_021270602.1:0-910 GCF_002162155.2 Triticum dicoccoides
TAATATTATTAATGCCTCTACAATCAACACACATACGTGATGTACCATCCTTTTTCGGCACTAGAATAATAGGAACAGCACAAGGACTAAGGGATTCGCGTATATAACCTTTGTCGAGAAGCTCTTGTACTTGACGCATAATCTCCTTCGTCTCCTCTGGATTGGTACGGTATGGTGCACGGTTTGGCAGTGAAGCACCGGGAATTAAGTCAATCTGATGCTCAATCCCTCGAATAGGCGGTAATCCCGGTGGCACGTCTTGTGGAAAAACGTCAGCGAACTCCTGCAAAATGTTAGTGACAGCAGGAGGCAAAGAGGAAGGCACGTCCTCGAATGAAAATAATGCCTCTTTGCACACAAAAGCATAGCAAACAGATTTGCTGAAATCTAGCTCATCAATATCAGATTTGGTGGCAAATGAACATGCACTTTTCAATTTAATTTCAGAAGCAACACTAGATGGTTCATTATTAGGCTTCATTTGTTGCTCAAATTCTTTTGCCACAATCTGATTTTCACTCTTATTCTTCTCCTGTTGTGCTTTATTAGCTCTATTAATATCATCTTTCAAAATGGAATCAGGAGTCATAGGAAGCAAAGTAATATTTTTATCCTTATGAACAAGAGTATAGTGATTGTTTCTACCATGGTGTACAGAATTTTTATCAAATTGCCATGGTCTACCAAGTAATAAGGAACATGCTTGCATAGGTACCACATCACAATCAACATAATCAGCATATGTAGAGATACTAAAATGCACACGAACAGTACGTGTTACCTTAACCTTGCCGCTGTTGTTGAACCATTGGATGTAGTAAGGATGTGGATGTGGTCTTGTGGTGAGAGAAAGCTTCTCCACCATCTCCATGCTAGCCAAGTTGTTGCAGCTCCCTCCGTCTATTATGAC
>NW_021270603.1:0-1536 GCF_002162155.2 Triticum dicoccoides
CGGGTGGCACAAATCCAGGTTATTGGGCTTCATATCGTGCTCGGAACTTCAGATCATTTTTCTCAGGCATTTGCTGAAGTGGTGACCACAAGAATATGATAGTTCGACAGTTTCCTACACCTAAGAGAATATTCATTTATTTTACTAGTATATTTTTTGGCAATAAATCATGAGTGGACACACAGCCACGCGAGGTCGTTATCAAGACCGGCCGTTTCCGCACGATTCGTGCAGCTCTAATACATCGAGCCTGTATAATAAATTTCATCCACCGTATATAATTAGTACAATTCTTGTATTACTTCTGACCTTGCCAGGAGATGGTCCAGAAGGCAAACTCGCGCATTGAAGGCGTGCGTTGATTAACATGTCAGTCCAAATGGCCAGCTGCACCACAATAACTACAATGATCCATGCTACTACTTCATTAGAAGATGGCCGCGGAGCATGTGGTTTGAAGCGTTAACTACATTGAAAGAATGCACCATGTCCATAATCACACTAGCTCTCTCCGTCCAGCATTTTTCAATTTTGAAAATGAGGTATTTTAGTTTCATCACTTGTTTTGGATTGCTGATTTAAAACTCTTATATGCATCAATTTTTGACTGAAAAATCACCTAACTCCATTCTTCATAGTTAACTTGAATCACAAAAAATAGAATCTGATTTTTAAATGCAACGTTGATACAAAATCAGAATGTCAATTAAAAGATCAGGCAAAATTCTACAAAAATGGTTAAAATACTTTTACATAACTTATAGGATATTTGAGACATCACCAATATGAGAGAACGATTTGTTCTTTGACGGCTTCGGTTTTGATTTAAGCTTCACAAGCATACATGTTAACCAAAAATTACGGTTCCCATTTTTGAACAAATTAGAGATATCAAAACCAACTCGACACATTTGTAATTGAACTTACAATATGAAAATATCTACGAGATGCATTTAATTACCTGAATATATGGGAGAAAGTTTGTCATGGTTGCAGCTAAATTCGTGTGCTTAGTTGATGTATTAGTAATATGTTAATCGGTAAATCAGGACTAACCATCATACAAGTGTGTTTAATCAGTGTGCCAGTTATTAGCCATGTAATATCTTGGGCTAATTAGCATATGAGTATTACCATACACTAAACCATCCAGTTTGCATGAAACAGATGCTATGAATAAAGCTTCTTGTACTAGCATTATTCCATTGATGCATCTGCCAATTGATGGGTGACACATTAATACATAGACTTGGCCACCTAATAACAATTGCCATAAGAAACGTCTGCAATGCAAGGGGACGAACAGGTTGAATATACGTTAGCACGTTTGTGCGTATACCCAAGTAAAACACAGGATCAAGTCCAGTGTCCATATGCTAACCTATGTATCTCTGTTTCTACCGAAGTCGTTTCCCAACATGCAAGGGACATCGCTACCAGACGAGCCAATATTCATACGAAAATTAAAGGAGACCCGGCCCACGTGTGCGAAGTAATGTTGCGTATTTACGCTAGCGTGCGAATTAGCCACCCCGT
>NW_021270604.1:0-3795 GCF_002162155.2 Triticum dicoccoides
TTTTTTTTTTGCAGAAGCGGAAATGAATACGGAAACCCCGGAAAGTAATACGGAAACAAATACTATCGGAAACAGACACGAAGCGAATACAGAGCGGACACGAAAACAGAACGGTGTGTTGACCGGAACTTAAAACCCCCTTGAATCATAGAGAAATACACACAAAAAACAAAGAAATTTAAGAAATTTTTAACATGGCTACATGATAATATGGTTGTGTTGGTAACGTAGGGTAGTATTGTAATAGTACATGACAATTCTGTATTGTGTCTAGTTGAGAATGTGTGTGAAAGTAAAAGTTGGTCCTCAAATGATCCAGTCTGCTCATTGTGTTATTATATGTTGTTTGGTAATTGGGCTACAAAGCAACCATGGGCCTATAGTAGAAACGGAAATTCAATATTCACGGAAACGGAGTCTGTTTCACCGGAAAACACTGTTCCGTTTTTGTTTTCATTTCCGCATCAAAAATTCCACTTCCATTTCCATTTTACAAATTTCCGTTTCCGTTTTCATATTTCTTCTCCGTTTCTATTTTTTCTTCGGAAAAGCGGAAACTTTTCACTACATTTTCATCCCTAGCACGGAGCGTCTTTTTTCTCTTGTGTTGTACCCATCTATACACAACAATATGCCACCACGACACCACGCTGATGCGAACCGCGACTGCATCACCTATGCTCGTACTGCTGCACCGGAGCCATCGACCTTGCACCGGCGACTGCAACAGCACCCCACCCCCTGGTGCAGCTCCATTGCAACCCCCGGCGGCGGAGACAAAGCTTCAACACAGCATCCCCGGCGCCTGCGAAGCTCCAATGCAGCAGCAACAAAGCTCCAACGCAACACCGGCGGAGCTCCATTACAGCCTACTGACTCCGGTGATGCGCCGACGAAGCTCCATTGCAGCCCCCTGCGGTGGAGACAGAGCTTCAACGCAGCATCACCGGCCGGCGCCGGCGAAGCTCCAATGCAGCAGCCACAAAGCTTCGATGCAGCACCGACAGAGCTCCATTGCAGCCTGTCGACTCCAGCGATGCGACGACGAAGCTCCATTGCAGCGCCAACGATGGATTCCTTGCAGCCGGTCGCAATAGTGCAGACGCTGCATCGCAGCTCTGCCGTCGGCACACCACCATGGATGTTGTGTTGAAGCTTTTGCGGCCGCTGAGATCCATGGGTCACATGGACACACGTGTTGCATTGCAGCTTCACCGTCGCAGCGCCGACCACGGCGCCCTCCGCGCGGCACGACAACGCCCTCTTGAACTCCGGCCATGCCGAAGAGTACTGCATCGCGGCGTCGATGATCCTTCAGCCATCTCGTTTGCAGCGCCGCAACAGCCCTCCCTCCTCCCTGGTTTTCAGCGTCGCCAATAGTCGACGGGTTGTTGTGTCGCCGGCAGCAGTCAACGACGAGATCCACGTGGTGGAAGGGGCAGGGAACAACAGCTCCCGCAGGAAGGAAGATTAGGCAGGGGGCGATTTCGAGGGAGAAGAGGAAAGGCCGGGCTAGTGCAGGGGGCGATGGGGTTGCAGCAAGCGGCGGTGGTGGTGCTCGTCATGGGATCATCTCCCCTGCTCGATCGTATGAAGAAGACAAAAGGGAGGGGAAGAAGCGTGTAGAAGAGATTTACTCTGTATAAAAAGATAAGGCGAGGAGGAAAGCGGCGAGCGGAGCCCACAGGGGCACGTGGCATGCGGTGGAGGCGGCTTAATGAGAGAAAATATATTTTTTCGAGAGTACGTCAATGACATACCATATTTTTATAGAAGGAAAGAGAGTTTAATTATAAGAAGCCCGTCTCCCATGCGAAACAATCCAAGGCGGGTACCCACTACAACGCCTAACCCCAAAACACCCAAAGCTAACTCCTCACAAAATGTTGAAGGCCTCCTATGCCAATCCCGTAGCTCGCCAAAGTGCAATCTCCTCCAACACCAAGGTCGGAAGGAGGGACGCTGGTTTTTGTTGGTTCAATCTCTTAAACACCCTGGTGTTTCTTTGTTTCCACAGGTTCCATGCCACCGCGCTGACAAGGGTGTCAAAGCCTCTCATGTTCGCCCTCATGAATTTCTTCCTCTCTCTAAGCCACCAAGCGGAAAAAGTGTCCACCTACGTCGTTCCGATCACATTGAGTCTGAAGAGGTCGAACACTCTATGCCACACTTCCTGCGCATATGTACACTTGGCAAGAATATGGTCAATGTTGTCCTCGCACTGCAAGCAGGTGTAGCGTGGAAAAGATGCATGCTTTGCAGCTGGGTCGTGAAGAGGCTGTGATGTTGCAATCCTCCATCCATCTATCTTCAATGAGAGCTTGTTGTATCGTGCGGCTGTTGATAATTCTAGTCTGCACTGACGCTACCAGCAAGGGCGCAATATCCGATACCCCAAAGCCATGTATCCATTTGTCTCTCCAGAAGAGCACTCTGTCGCTGCTGCCCACTGTAATGCTAACCATTAGCATCAAAGACCACACGCGCATTGGTGTCCTCAATCATGGTCAGCCCTTGCCATGGCCTTTGAGGGCCAGTTCTTTTCAGCCATTCCCACCGTACACGGAGAGCCAGTGCTTGTCCTTTTCAAGTTTCTGATCCCAAGCCCTCCCAGCTTCTTCAGTCGACAGATCTTGTCCCACGCCACAAGGCATTGACCTCCATTGGCCTTGTCTTCCCTGCCCAAAAGAACGATCGCATCCACTTGTTCATGTCCTCAAAGACCCAGTCCAGAGCATCCGAGATCATTAGGTGGTGGACCGGCCTTGCTGCAATGACAGACTACACAAGGATTAGCCTTCCTGGTCGATGTATAAGGCCCCGCTGCTAGGCCAGGACGCACCGCCGCACCCGGTCCAGCATAGGCATCCAATTTGACCGCGTTAAGCTTCGGATAGCAAGTTGCAGGCCAAAGTATCTGCATGGAAACTCCGACATGCCACATTGCAGGATTCCGGCTACCCGAGCTCTGTCCTCTCATCGCCCCTGATAAGAATGGCCGAGGACTTGCGGTAATTAACCATAAGGCCCGAGGCCGCCCCAAAAGCCTCAAGCATCGCATGCACTGCCGTCAGGTCCGAGGGAGTTGCCTCATGAAGAACGCAACGTCGTCCGCGTAGATCGATAGTCTCTAAGTACTAGATATCCCGTTGTAGGAACTGATCACCCTCATCTCGGTGGCCTTGTTGACCAGCGTTGTCAGCACATCCATGGCGATAACGAATAGCATCGGCGAAATCGGGTCGCCCTGTCTGAGACCACAAACTTGCAGAATTTTCTGTCCAGGAACTCCATTTACAACTACCTTGGTACTAGCAGATTGAAGCAACGCCATCATCCATGATGCCTATCTTTGGCCAAAACCCTTGGCTCTCATAACCTTAAACAGAAAAGGCCACGAGAGGGAGTCGAAAGCTCTTGAAATGTCCAGCTTGAGAAATACTCCGGGCAGCTTCCTCGCATGGATCTTTCTAGCCACTTGACGCACAAGGAGAAAGTTGTCGTGAAGGTGCCTTCCTTTGATAAACATAGATTGGTTCATCGCTACAATCTCATGCATCAGCCCTCGAAGGCGGTTGGCCAGAACCTTGGCGAATAGCTTAGGAATGCT
The DNA here is from genome assembly GCF_002162155.2 of Triticum dicoccoides. Lineage (NCBI taxonomy): Eukaryota > Viridiplantae > Streptophyta > Magnoliopsida > Poales > Poaceae > Triticum > Triticum dicoccoides. The sequence continues at coordinate 3,611 of NW_021270604.1, forward strand.
GTGAATTAAGTTGTTCGGTCGGAAGTCTCCAAACTCTTGTGCATCCGGCCTCTTCGGGGTGAGGATAATGTGTGCCTTGTTAAGCTTCGAAAAGCCTCTTGCGTCTCCAACAAATAGCTTTAACAACACGGCCATAATAGCATGCTTAATGATGCTCCAGGTTTTTTGATAGAATGCGCCAATGA
>NW_021270605.1:0-829 GCF_002162155.2 Triticum dicoccoides
TTTGGGCCAAATTTGGGGGGTGTTGGGCTGCAACACACACGAGGCCTTTTCGGTCCCTCGGTTAACCGTTGGAGTATCAAACGAAGTCCAAATGACCCGAAACTTGACAGGCGGTCTACCGGTAGTAAACCAAGGCCGCTTGACAAGACTCGGTCCAATCCGGAAATGTTTAAACCCCACACAAGAAAGAAAGGTAGAAATGACCACCGGAGGAGAACGAAACGCCGGAATGCAAAACGGACAACGGGGAAAATGCTCGAATGCATGAGATGAACATGTATGCAAATGCAATGCACGTGGTGACATGATAAGAGATGCCCGAAAAAGAAAACAACACATGGAGACAAAGACCCAAACCTGAGAAATAAATATAACTTAGCGCCAGGGACGGCAAGAGTTGGATACAAATATGGAAAGTATATCTGGGGCGTTACAACACTCCACCACTACGAAAAGATCTCGTCCCGAGATCTAGGACTGAAAGAACTCCGGGTACTCAGAACGGAGGTGATCCTCGCGTTCCCAGGTAGCTTCACGGTCGGAATGGTGTGACCACTTGACTTTGAGAAATTTGATTGACTTGTTGCGAGTCTTGCGTTCAGTCTCTTCGAGAATAGCAACTGGGTGCTCACGATAGGAGAGATCTTCTTGGAGCTCAATGTCCTCGAAGTTGACGGTGCGGTCAGGAGTCTTGAAGCACTTTCGAAGCTGAGAGACATGGAACACATCATGAACATTTGCAAAGTTTGAAGGAAGCTCGAGTTGATAGGCGAGGTCGCCTCTCTTGCTGACAATCTTGAAAGGTCCCACGTATCTAGGGGCAAGCTTC
>NW_021270606.1:0-1206 GCF_002162155.2 Triticum dicoccoides
AGAGAAAGCTTCTCCACCATCTCCATGCTAGCCAAGTTGTTGCAGCTCCCTCCGTCTATTATGACGCGCACAGAACGTTCCTTCACAACTCCCTTGGTATGGAACAAATTGTGCCTCTGATTTTGCTCAGCTTGTGTGACCTGCACACTCAAAACACGTTGAGCAACTAAACATTCATACCTGTCAGCGTCTTCAGGAGCCATGTATTGCGTCTCATGATCAGAATCATCTCCACCATGTTCTTCACGTGTAATAAGAACCAAAGTCTCCTCATCATAGTCACTAGCGGACTCATATCCACCATCCGCGGTAGCAATCATCACACGCGGAGATTTGCATTCTCTCGCATAATGACCTCCTCCCTTACAACGACGACAAATAATATCACTTGTGTGCCCTGTTGATGTCATGGAAGAAGAAGAACGCTGTGCAGGCCCCGCAGGTGCGCTCTTGGCAGATAATGGTGGTTGTGCCTGTTTTCTTGTATCACGGCTGGAGGTGGCACCGGATGGGAGGTGCTGGTGCAGTTGAAGTAGAAGATGCACGTGGTGTCCATGATGAAGGTCGGCCTGCAGAAAAGTTAGTTCGCCCCAATGCTTGTCGATCCTGCACTTCACGTTCAGCTTTACAAGCAAGATGGAATAAACGTGTGATATTAGTATACTCCTTATAGTCTAGAATGGTCTGAATCTCTCTATTTAATCCACCCAGAAAACATGCAAGCATAGCTTCATTCTCCTCAACAATACCACATCTAATCATGCCAGTTTGTAATTCCTGATAATATTCTTCTACGGAATTTTTCCCTTGTCTTAAACGCTGCAATTTTTGAAGCAATTCACGTTGATAATATGGTGGAACCCAACGCGTACGCATAGCAGTTTTCAAAGCAGCCCAAGTAGTTGGAATAGGATATAATCTACAATGTTCAGACCACCATACACATGCAAAACTAGTGAAAGCACAAACGGCAGCAGCAACTCGTCTCTCCTCAGGATATTGTAAACATGTAAATCGTTGTTCAGTTTCTAACTCCCAAGTAAGATATATATCAGGAACATATCTACCCTCAAATGGTGGAATATTCAATTTCAGTTTAGGAATATGGACATCATCTCGTACCTGAGGTGGTGGTGCAGGCCTACCATTACGAATATATACCTGAGGTCGACCTGCTGGTGGTGGTACAGGTGGCTGCACGTAGTG
>NW_021270607.1:0-1608 GCF_002162155.2 Triticum dicoccoides
CAGCACAGAAATCCTCGCCGGGCACATTTATAAGGTCCCTTCCGAGTGGATGACAGGCGGGCCCGGGCGATCTAATCATATCTGGAACAGTTATGCAGGCGGGATACGTGGCGAAAAAGGCGGCGCGGAGATCGAGGCGTCCATGCCCCGTCCCATCCGAGCGCCGCGGTCCGCCCCGCTTCGCGCGCGCCCCAAAATTTCGCATCCCGCGGAATCCGCGAGCAACAAATCAGTCTGTCAGGCGCGGTGTTTCCGGCGATCCGTCGCTCGGAGATCGTCGAAGCCTGAAAGATCACTCGACGCAAAAACAGAATGGATCAAGTTGACTGAAGGCAATTTGTTTCCTGTCGACAAAGGGATTCTTTGGTCCAGAATAGCGCACAACCGGAGCGCAAAGGTTAATCGGAAACGACATCAACTCCTTCTTCACTCGAAGCCTCGATCCATTCGGGGGCTAATGATGGGGTTGTGTACCTAGGGTAGGATCATGGACCTGATCCAAGTAACTTACCCTAGGACATCCTTAGAAGAGGTCGCCTTCCAGTCGACCAACGAGGATTCACTCGACTGGCCTGAAGGACTCGACCACGAAGACTCACTCGACCACCAGGAGGTCAAGAGGCACTCTGCACTGCAACGGCCTGTAATCAAGTAGACTTTATGATAGTAAAGGCACTTTATGTGGGGCGTTACCAGTAACGCCCCAGACTTAACTCACCTTAAACCCTCTCCTGCGTGGGCTGGCTAGGGTCCTGGCGCACTCTATATAAGCCACCCTCCTCCACAGGCAGAGGGGTTCGGCACCTTGTAATTCATACATTCATAATCCACTCGACCGCCTCCGGGCTCCGAGACGTAGGGTTGTTACTTCTTCCGAGAAGGGCCTGAACTCGTACATCCTTTGTGCTTACAACCTCTCCATAGCTAGGACCTTGCCTCTCCATACCTACCCCCCACTCTACTGTCAGGCTTAGAACCACGACAGGGGCCGACCTGGGCCGGCCTGGTTGGCCCGATGGCCAGCTGGGCCACGGTCCAGCAGGGGAGGGGGGAGTTTAGTGTTTTTTTTCTTTTATTTATTTACTTTTCTGTTTTAAACGATTTTAAATTATTCAGGCCCTTTATAAAAATGTGTTCATTTCACGATAATTTCCTATGCAATATTTGGCAACCCCCGAACATTTTAGTTTTAATTTTTGAAAACTTTTATTGCTATCATACATTTGAATTTGAATTTCGAAACATTTTTGAATTAACCGAGATTAGCTACAGTGACAGAGGTGACGTGGCACCATCAACGTGAGTTTACTGTAGCATGATTATCCGGGCGTTACAAATCTCCTCCACTACAAGAAATCTCGTCCCGAGATTTAGGACGTAGAAGGAAAGAGTGCGGGGTATTCCTCACGAAGACGATCCTCGCGTTCCCATGTGGCTTCGTCTTCAGAGTGATTCGACCACTGGACCTTGAGGAACTTGATCGCCTTCTGACGTGTGCGGCGTTCAGCTTGGTCGAGAATGCGGACCGGATGCTCTTTATAGGAGAGGTCCTGTTGCAATTCGAGCACTTCATGGTCCACTGCTCGGATTGGGTCCTTGAAGCAGCGA
>NW_021270608.1:0-1969 GCF_002162155.2 Triticum dicoccoides
AACTTAAGCGAGCTGCAACTAGTTGCGACAAGATTGCTTGTCGGTAGCGACCCCGCCAGCAGGCTGCTGAAGTTCCGCACTCGGCGCTCGCGGCAAGGGTGCCTGCACCGGCAAGTTTCCCTAGAAAGCGTAGGGTGGACGTACAAAGAGGGGTTGAACAGGAAGATAGCATGCGCTATTTATTTGAGATTTCTGCATAGACCTGTATGCCGAGGAGCCTTCTCGGGGCTAGTTGCGCTCCATGATTGCCTCGAGTCCGCTCGGCAACTTGTGCGGTTGCGCTAGAACCAAGAAGGTAAACCTTTCCGGGAGGCGTTGTTCCCGAATAGCCGCTAAGGGCCCGTTCCCTCAAGCGCTACTGGCTGGATCATACGCACCGGAAAGCATTCCAGCAGGCATAGGGAATATGCAGCAAAAGTTGAAATTCGCAAGCAAGTTGAGTGCACTTCGGATGCTAATCACTTGCTATGTTTGAATGCAGTTATGGCCTGGGGGCTGGCAACGCCCTTAGGGCCAACATCTTCGGCGTCAAGAACGACGAAGTTCTTCGCCATAAGCCTTTCCGGTAATGATCTTGCCGGGAGCCGGTGTCAAGAACGACGAAGTTCTTCGCCATAAGTCTTTCTGGCAACAATCTTGCCGGAAGCCGGCGTCAAGAACGACGAAGTTCTTCGCCATAAGCCTTTCCGGCAACGATCTTGCCGGGAGCCGGTGTCAAGAACAACGAAGTTCTTCGCCATAAGCCTTTCCGGCAATGATCTTGCCGGGAGCTAGTGTCAAGAACAACGAAGTTCTTCGCCAAAAGCCTTCCTGGCAACCAGCTTGCCGGAAGCCGGCATCGAGAACGTCAAAGTTCTCTGCTGAAGATAAAAGCCTTCCTGGCAACCAGCTTGCCGGAAGCCGGCATCGAGAACGTCAAAGTTCTCTGCTGAAGATAAAAGCCTTCCTGGCAACCAGCTTGCCGGAAGTCGGCATCGAGAACGTCAAAGTTCTCTGCTGAAGATAAAAGCCTTCCTGGCAACCAGCTTGCCGGAAGCCGGCATCGAGAACGTCAAAGTTCTCTGCTGAAGATAAAAGCCTTCCTGGCAACCAGCTTGCCGGAAGCCGGCATCGAGAACGTCAAAGTTCTCTGCTGAAGATAAAAGCCTTCCTGGCAACTAGCTTGCCGGAAGCCGGCATCGAGAACGCCAAAGTTCTCTGCTAAAGATAAAAGCCTTCCTGGCAACCAGCTTGCTGGAAGCCGGCATCGAGAACGCCAAAGTTCTCTGCTGAAGATAAAAGCCTTCCTGGCAACCAGCTTGCCGGAAGCCAGCATCGAGAACGTTAAAGTTCTCTGCTGAAGATAAAAGCCTTCCTGGCAACCAGCTTGCCGGAAGCCGGCATCGAGAACGTCAAAGTTCTGTGCTGAAGATAAAAGCCTTCCCGGCAAGCCTGAGACGCAAGATCTGAGTGGTGGCGATCGTCAGCTTGTCGTCGTCCGCGGACAGAGCGCTCCAGTCATTGCCACGCACCGCTGGGGCTTGGCGCAAGGCGGTGAACGGCTGCGGGCTCTCTTCTACAACCCAGCACCAATCTGCTCTCCACTCGTCCCACTTGCTGCGGAGCTCCCCCTCCAGATAGGTCTCCTTCTTGCCGGCCCGCGAGATCCAGGCGATCCCGCCGGCAAGAGGTTCCCCTCTCTCAACACGAGGCATAAAGAAATGGCGGAAGAGAGCTACGTTGGGGTGGACTCCGACAAAGTTTTCGCATAGATGGGCGAAAACTGCCATGGTCAGAACGGCGTTGGGGGTAAAATCAAGGAGGTGGAGCCCATAGGTGTTCATGATATCACAGAAGAAATCAGAGAATGGCGGGCAGAGCCCACAGTAGAAGAACACGGCGAAGAAAGGATACCCGTCAGCTGGAGCTGCTTGCGAGGCGACGGCAAAGAGTACCTTTGTGCGCGGATGCGCCCGCGTCTCCGTCGACC
>NW_021270609.1:0-890 GCF_002162155.2 Triticum dicoccoides
CGAGTGTTGATGACCGACACGTAAACGCACCACAGGGTTCGCTAACCATGGAAACCACTGCGGGACCCCAAAACAGTGACTAATAGTCCATCAAACGGGCCAGAATAGGCCGAAACTGCCAGTGTTGATGACCGACACATAAGCGGACCTTGGTGTTCAACAATTATGGAAATCGCTTCGGGACCCCAAAACGGTGAGTAATAATCCAAGAAACGGGGTAGAATCGGCCAAAACTGCGAGTGTTGATGACCGACACGTAAATGCACTCCAGGGTTCGCTAATCGTGGAAATCACTCCGGGACCCCAAAATAGTGGGTAATAGTCAACGAAGCGGGCCAGAATCGGTCAAAACTGCCAGTGTTGATGACCGACATATAAGCGCACCTTGGTGTTTAACAACTATGGAAATCATTTTGGGACCCCAAAACAATGAGTAATAATCCAAGAAACGGGTCAGAATCGGCCAAAATTACGAGTGTTGATGACCGACAAGTAAACGCACCACAGGGTTCGCTAACCATGGAAACCACTGCGGGACCCCAAAACAGTGACTAATAGTCCATCAAATGGGCCAGAATCGGCCGAAACTGCAGTGTTGATGACCGACACATAAGCGGACCTTGGTGTTCAACAATTATGGAAATCGCTTCGGGACCCCAAAATGGTGAGTAATAATCCAAGAAACGGGGTAGAATCGGCCAAAACTGCGAGTGTTGATGACCGACACGTAAATGCACTCCAGGGTTCGTTAATCGTGGAAATCACTCCGGGACCCCAAAATAGTGGGTAATAGTCAACGAAGCGGGCCAGAATTGGTCAAAACTGCCAGTGTTGATGACCGACATATAAGCGCACCTTGGTGTTTAACAACTATGGAAATCATTTTGGGA
>NW_021270610.1:0-1426 GCF_002162155.2 Triticum dicoccoides
GGACATGCCACCACACCACCCCGCATGTATGAGGGCCCGGTGCGACGCTCCGGCGGCATTGCTACCCCTAGTGCCCCCGTCCCGCCTAACCCTGTAGCGTTTGACCATGGGATCTAGCCCTTTGACTTTGCACAAACGGGCTTTGACCAGTGGACCTCCCCACCCGGTTGTGTTAGGTCAGCCCATAGGAACACTTTGGAGCAACATCCGGGCCAGACCCACAGCAAGATCCCCTCCGTGTAGACCCGACACGTCCGTTTCCCCCCTCCAGGTGCCGGCGGCGGCGCCGTTCGTGAGGGGGGCACACCCCGGACACGCGTGCCAGGCGTTTGCAACCGCCACAACACTTCCAGACTTGTGAGAGGCCGCCTACGCAAGATTTGGCGACATGCTAGCCCCCGGAGGCCGCCGGCCACAGCCGTAGACGCGTGAAGGGCAATCCGCATAGAGGGAATTTTTCGGATACTTCTCCATCACCAAAAATTATGTAAAATTACGATCGTTCCTATAGCACATGTGCCCATGTCGTGCAAAAAAACTCATGATTTTATCGCGCTCTGAGTATTTAGTAATATTGACGTCGCATCGTTACCGCAGAACGTCTACTACCGTGTCATCGCCGTCCGTTAGGGGGGGCCACGCCCCGGAGACGCGTCCCCCCTCTTCGGACATGTCACCACACCACCTCGCATGTATGAGGGCTGGTGCGACGCTCCGGTGGCATTGCTACCCCCAGTGCCCCTGTCCCGCCTAACCCTGTAGCGTTTGACCACGGGATCTAGCCCTTTGACTTTGCACGGACGGGCTTTGACCAGTGGACGTCCCCACCCGGTTGTGTTAGGTCAGCCCATAGGAACACTTTGGAGCAACATCCGGGCCAGACCCACAGCAAGATCCCCTCCGTGTAGACCCGACGCGTCCGTTTCCCCCTTCAGGTGCCGGCGGCGGCGCCGTCCGTGAGGGGGGGCACACCCCGGACAAGCGAGTCAGGCGTTTGCAACCGCCACAACACTTCCAGACTTGTGAGAGGCCGCCTACGCAAGATTTGGCGGCATGCTAGCCCTAGGAGGCCGCCGGCCACAGCCGTAGACGCGCGAAGGGCAATCCGCGTAGAGGGAATTTTTCGGATACTTCTCCATCACCAAAAATTATGAAAAATTACCATCATGCCCACGTCGTGCAAAAAAACTCATGATTTTATCGCGCTCCGAGTATTATTAATATTGACGCCGCATCGTTACCGCAGAACGTCTACTGCCGTGTCATCGCCGTCCGTGAGGGGGGGCCACGCCCCGGAGACGCGTCCCGCCTCTTCGGACATGCCACCACACCACCCCGCATGTATGAGGGCCCGGTGCGACGCTCCGGCGGCATTGCTACCCCCAGTGCCCCCGTCCCGCCTAACCCTGTAGTGTTTGACCATGGG
>NW_021270611.1:0-1060 GCF_002162155.2 Triticum dicoccoides
AACCGTAACTCCAAATTAAATAAATTATATATGAAAAATTATCAGAAAAATTCAAGGAATCCATCTGTACCATTTTCATGCATGTTAGAACAACTTATAGGTGCTGTTTAGCACAAATCAATTAAATGGCATTTGAATAATCACATATGGAGTTTGAATTTGAATCTTGTATTCAAACCAACCCCATTTAATCTGTTGCTAGTTGCATTAGCCCAAAACACATTCATTTTGCCATGTCATGATCATGCATCATATTGTGCATTGCATTGATTGTGTTCCCTTCTGTGTTGCCGGTATTTGTCCCCTCTCGATAGACGCGATACCGATGATGTGATCGTTGACACTGATGAAGACTCAATGTTATCTTCAGAAGTGCCAGGCAAGCAAAACCCCCTTGTTCATTCCGATAAAATCCCACTCTCTCGCTCCTGCTCTCTTTTACTGCATTAGGACAACATCGATTCATCTGTTACTTGCTGCGGTAGCTGAACCCCTTTATCCTTTGCATGACCTGTCATTCCACAGTAAATAGATGAAACCCACTAGCATGAGTAGGAGTTGTTTGAGCCCTGTTGTGCCTACTCATTCATGTTTGTTTGTCATGCCTGCTACTGCTTAGAGTTGAGTCAGGTGGGTTGTCTCATTGCAGCCATCCTCAGGAACTGAGTTCTGTGTTTGTGATCCATGATTCAGCTACTACCACGCATTGGGCCCGAAACCAATGGACCCTCTCGGCTTCTTGATCACCCTTGTCCTCTGTCCAGGAGTTGCAAGTAGTTTCTGGTGTTTGTAGTATGCTGGAGGCCGTGGGCAGCGCTGACCGTAGGGGTGGGCTGTGATGCGGTAGGCACGTGGCACGGTGTACCGGGCGCCCGTTTGGTGTCTCGGGAACCCTGTTCACATCGTTTGGGGCTGTGAGCGAAACTCCGGCCGGATCTCCTCATGGATGGAACCCGAATAGGCGATAAACCTGGACTAGAGACTTAGGTGATTAGGTAGGTCGTGGCCGACACCCACGTTGGGCTTCCACTTGAAGGTTGCCGAGTACATGTCGTGTAAA
>NW_021270612.1:0-1689 GCF_002162155.2 Triticum dicoccoides
TGAAATACAATCGAGAAATGAAGGCTACGATTTAAATACAATCGATCTTAGCTAGCTATCTGTTCACAATCTTCTTGCCCTTCTTTTTCGCAAATGGAGTTCTTCTGTGGAACGGACGTCCTTTAGGTAGGGTGGTCCTGCTTCTTCTTGTGGTGTATGCTGCTACTTCATCATCGTCGTCATGTTCGATCCTCGGGTCGCCATACTTGTCGAAGTCTTGCTCATTGGCTACTCCATCCATTCCGATGATCTTCCTTTTGCCTCTCCTCACGACAACACGACTGTGCTTTGACGGGTTGGTAATGAAGAAGCATTGGTCCACTTGGGAAGCCAGTACCCATGGCTCATTTTTCACGGTGACGTCTGCGCCCGCGGTCTTGGATTTGGCTTCGGGTATAACCATGGTGGTGAAATACCGGTCTTCTTTTAGGATGCTCTTCGCCCATCTGACACGGAACATCGGGACCTTCTCTCCAGCGTAGCTCAGCTCCCAAATCTCCTCGATCCTTCTGTAGTATCTGTCCTTGTCGTTACCGGTGTAGGATTCCATCGTTACCCCGGAGTTCTGATAACCATCGCTCTTCATGTCCTTGGCCTCGGTGTAGAATGTGTAGCCGTTGATATCGTACGCCTCATAGGTCATCAGGTTGTGCTCGGCGCCCTGTGACAAGGCGAATATGAGTTGTTCTTCTGCGGAAGAATCCTCATGTAAAGGGTACGACAGAAGCTTCTACTTGAACCAACGTGTGAAACATGAGTTGTGCTCTTTGATTATATCTCCGTCCGTCCTCTGTTGGCCTCGGTCATTGTACGTCTTCTTAATAAAGGTTTTGTGCTCTACCACCCAAGGATCGACCACGTCTATGTGTTGTAGCGCGACTAGGTTTGCTCTTTCAAAGTCGGCAAGTCGACCCTCTAAGTCGACATGCATTTCGCGGCGACCCTCACGGTGACCCCATCCAACGAGCCTGCCGAGGTGCCTGTTGACGGGCAGACCAACGAGGTTCTCGATGCCAAGATAATTCATGCAGTAGGAGATGCACTCTTCGGTCAGAAAGCCCCTGGCTATACTTCCCTCTGGACGTGACATGTTGCGAACGTATCCTTTGATGACACCATTCATCCTTTCGAACGGCATCATGCTGTGCAGGAACGTCGGCCCGAGTTGGATGATATCCTCCACTATATGTACCAGCAGATGCACCATAACATCGAGGAATGCGGGCGGGAAGTACATCTCAAGCTCGCATAGTATCACCACGATCTCTTCCTGTAGCCTTCTGAGTTGCCTCACGCCAATCGACTTCCAAGAGATGACGCCGAAAAAGTTGCATAGGCCAAATAGCATTTCACGGACGTGCGCGTCCATGATCCCACGGATTGCAACTGGAAGTATCTGCGTCATCAGCACGTGACAGTTGTGAGACTTCATCCCACTGAACTTCTGCTTTGCTGGGTCTAGGTATCTGCTTATCTTCCCCGTGTAACCGTAAGGAAGTTTTACTCCTAGGAGGCAGGTGAAAAACTCCTCGATCTCCTCCTGACTTAGAGTGAAGCACGCGGGAGGGTAGTCATTTCCGGTCTTCTTGGCCTTTTTGCCTTTGCGACGACTTTCCGTGTCCTGCTTCGCCTCATCATCATCATCATCATCATCATCATCATCATCATCATCATCATCATCATCATCAT
>NW_021270613.1:0-9252 GCF_002162155.2 Triticum dicoccoides
TGAAATACAATCGAGAAATGAAGGCTACGATTTAAATACAATCGATCTTAGCTAGCTATCTGTTCACAATCTTCTTGCCCTTCTTTTTCGCAAATGGAGTTCTTCTGTGGAACGGACGTCCTTTAGGTAGGGTGGTCCTGCTTCTTCTTGTGGTGTATGCTGCTACTTCATCATCGTCGTCATGTTCGATCCTCGGGTCGCCATACTTGTCGAAGTCTTGCTCATTGGCTACTCCATCCATTCCGATGATCTTCCTTTTGCCTCTCCTCACGACAACACGACTGTGCTTTGACGGGTTGGTAATGAAGAAGCATTGGTCCACTTGGGAAGCCAGTACCCATGGCTCATTTTTCACGGTGACGTCTGCGCCCGCGGTCTTGGATTTGGCTTCGGGTATAACCATGGTGGTGAAATACCGGTCTTCTTTTAGGATGCTCTTCGCCCATCTGACACGGAACATCGGGACCTTCTCTCCAGCGTAGCTCAGCTCCCAAATCTCCTCGATCCTTCTGTAGTATCTGTCCTTGTCGTTACCGGTGTAGGATTCCATCGTTACCCCGGAGTTCTGATAACCATCGCTCTTCATGTCCTTGGCCTCGGTGTAGAATGTGTAGCCGTTGATATCGTACGCCTCATAGGTCATCAGGTTGTGCTCGGCGCCCTGTGACAAGGCGAATATGAGTTGTTCTTCTGCGGAAGAATCCTCATGTAAAGGGTACGACAGAAGCTTCTACTTGAACCAACGTGTGAAACATGAGTTGTGCTCTTTGATTATATCTCCGTCCGTCCTCTGTTGGCCTCGGTCATTGTACGTCTTCTTAATAAAGGTTTTGTGCTCTACCACCCAAGGATCGACCACGTCTATGTGTTGTAGCGCGACTAGGTTTGCTCTTTCAAAGTCGGCAAGTCGACCCTCTAAGTCGACATGCATTTCGCGGCGACCCTCACGGTGACCCCATCCAACGAGCCTGCCGAGGTGCCTCTTGACGGGCAGACCAACGAGGTTCTCGATGCCAAGATAATTCGTGCAGTAGGAGATGCACTCTTCGGTCAGAAAGCCCCTGGCTATACTTCCCTCTGGACGTGACATGTTGCGAACGTATCCTTTGATGACACCATTCATCCTTTCGAACGGCATCATGCTGTGCAGGAACGTCGGCCCGAGTTGGATGATATCCTCCACTATATGTACCAGCAGATGCACCATAACATCGAGGAATGCGGGCGGGAAGTACATCTCAAGCTCGCATAGTATCACCACGATCTCTTCCTGTAGCCTTCTGAGTTGCCTCACGCCAATCGACTTCCAAGAGATGACGCCGAAAAAGTTGCATAGGCCAAATAGCATTTCACGGACGTGCGCGTCCATGATCCCACGGATTGCAACTGGAAGTATCTGCGTCATCAGCACGTGACAGTTGTGAGACTTCATCCCACTGAACTTCTGCTTTGCTGGGTCTAGGTATCTGCTTATCTTCCCCGTGTAACCGTAAGGAAGTTTTACTCCTAGGAGGCAGGTGAAAAACTCCTCGATCTCCTCCTGACTTAGAGTGAAGCACGCGGGAGGGTAGTCATTTCCGGTCTTCTTGGCCTTTTTGCCTTTGCGACGACTTTCCGTGTCCTGCTTCGCCTCATCATCATCATCATCATCATCATCATCATCATCATCATCATCATCATCATCATCATCATTAGCGTGAAGCTCCTGCCCGATGCCCATTGATTTCAAGTCTGCCCTTGCTTTCGGCCCATCTTTGGTCCTCTTTGGCATGTTGAGCAGGGTACCAAGCAGACTCTCGCACACGTTCTTCATGATATGCATGACATCAAGGCTGTGAGGCACACGGTGGATCTTCCAGTACGGCAAGTCCCAGAAAACAGACCTCGTTTTCCATACCTTCAGCAGCGGCTCTGGCGCCTTTCACTTCTTTCCTGGCTCTGGCGCCTTTTGCTTCTTTCCCGGTAGTGGGCAGTCTTTCCAATTTTTCAACAGCTTGTCTATTTCCTCGCCGCTCCTCGTACACGGGCGTTTTCGGGGTTCGGTTTCACCATCGAACAGATCCTTGCGTTTCCTCCACGGGTCATCGTCGCGAAGCCACCTTCGATGTCCCATGAACACGGTTTTCGAAGACCCGGGATCTCTATCTAGCTGGCGATACGTTGTGTAATCCATGCACCTTACGCATCCAGAAAATCCGTGGACTACCTGCCCCGCTAGATATCCGTAACCGAGATAGTCGTGCACCATTGTGAGCAGTGCGGCTCTCATAGGGAAATATTCTTTCTCTGCGGTGTCCCACGTATTGGCTGGCGTTTTCCACAACGTGTCAAGCTCCTCTTTCAGCAGCCCCAGATACAGATTGATGTTGTTCCCTGGTTGTTTCGGCCCTTCAATTAGCATACTCATGTGAATGTACTTCCTCTTCATGCACAACCAGGGGGGAAGGTTGTACATCCACACAAACACAGGCCAGGTGCTATGTGTGCTTCTCTGGCTGCCAAACGGATTGACTCCATTGGTGATCACGCCCAGCACGATCTTCCTTGGATCGTTCCCAAATTCTGGGTCTTCGAAGTTCAATGCTTGCCACTGGCTCGCATCCTTAGGGTGACTCAGCATCTTGTCTTTATTATCTATCTTCGGATCATTTGCGTCATCTTCTTGCTTCTTCTCCTCCCTATCCGTGTGCCAACGCAGGAGCTTTGCTACCTTAGGGTCCGCGAAATACCGCTGCAGACGAGGAGTGATCGGAAAGTACCACACCACTTTTCGAGGAGCTTTCTTCCTCTTCTTGTATCGAGTGACGCCGCACACCGGACATATGGTAGACTCCGCGTGCTCGTCCTGATAAATGATGCAATTGTTCATGCACACATGGTATTTCACGTGCGGTAAATCCAGAGGACACACGATTTTCTTCGCCTCCTCCAAACTGGTCGGGAACTTGTCCCCCTTGGGAAGACGTTCGTGCCAGAATGACATGTTCTCGTCGAAGCATGCGTCGGTCATTTTGTGTTTTACCTTCATCTCCAGAGCCATGAGTGTTACTTTCAGGCGGGTATCCTCGGGCCTGCATCCTTCATACAATGGAGTAACCGCGTCTAACTCAAGTTGTTCCATCTTGGCTTTCTCTCGGGCGGCAGCTCTTGCGTTATCCGTCTGCTTGAGAAGCAACTCTTGAATATGAGGGTCCTGCACCCAGCCCATCGATGGTCCAGCGTCGTCTGCTCCGCCGGCATCATCATCTTCATGATCATGCCCGTCGTCTGCTCCGGCATCTTCCTCATCATCATGTCCTGCATCTTCTACATGATGACTATGCATAGCATCACCGCCGTGATCATCTCCTGGGGATTCTTCGTCTTCTCGCCCGCCTGAGCCGCGGTGGTTGTCTTGCTGCCCTTCCTCATTTCTTGCCCGGCCCCCGTGGACGACTTCGTAGTCATCTTCATCACCTTGCCACCGATAGCCATCCATGAAACCACGCAAGAGCAGGTGGTCCCGCACCTGCCTGGAATCCGGGTCCGCAATAAGGCTCTTCAGCTTGCATCTTCGACATGGACATCTTATCTCCATCTCGTTCTTTTGAAGCATCTCGGCCTTCGCGGACCTCAGAAACCTATTCATGATGCCTTCGGTCATCGTGCGGACCATGGTCGCCTGCGGGGTAGAGCAAAACGATATTTTAGAACCAAGAAAAAATTTGGCATGACTTTCCCTAAAAATAGGACCAAAAAGAATGCTTAATGCCAAAATTCTCGCCGAAACAGAAATGAATCAACATTCCGGCAAAATATTGGCAACTATCGCATTTCAAATACCGGTACACCTCCAAACACAAACACATATGCAACACCAAAAACATATGCAACACCACGAACATACATAGATCTAGCTAGGCCATAAAAAGTGCATGTGCACATTGTTGTAGGGAGAACAACATAAATATAGCTTCCCCCCTTACTTACCTATCAAAACAAGGTAATTTAACCACTTAATTTGAATGAATCTATGGTGGAAATGAGGTGAAAAAGAGGAGGCACCCGAGACAAGGAGGAGGCGGTGGAGAGAATGAAGTGGGGAGAAAGTGAGTGTGGGTAGGAGAGGCTGTCCAAAATATCTTGTTGCTGCCCACTTACTAATGGCGCACCAACCATAAATGCGTCATTAGTAATCCAAGTTACTAATGGCGCACCTTCTGGTGGTGCGCCATTAGTAGTTTTGCAAAAAAAACATACTAATGGCGCACTGTTCCACAGTGCGCCATTACTAGTTTAAACTAGTAATGGCGCACGGTGGAACAGTGCGCCATTAGTAGTTTTGCAAAAAAGGAATAAAAAATATAATAAAAAAACAACATTAGTGGCGCACTTTCCGACAGGTGCGCCATTACTAGTTACAACTAGTAATGGCGTACTGCGTCTGGATGCGCCATTAGTATGTTTGGACAGGCGCACTAGTTCAATTTTTTTGATACTAATGGCGCACCTTGGGCCAGGTGCGCCATTAGTAGTTTCAACACTAATGGCATGTCAGAAGGTGGTGCACCATTAGTATATACTAATGGCGCACCTCTTGTCTGGTGCGCCATTAGTGTCAATCCCATCTATAGCCCTTTTTCTAGTAGTGATAGAGCTTTCCACCAGCCATATATGCATGTAGTGATAGCATTTATTCTGTTCATTACTCCTTTGTGTTACATTGCCAGCATATTCCATGTGCTAACCCATTTCGGGCTGCAACATATCATGTTGCAGACTTTTCAGACAACGAGTAAGGTGCCATAGGTCGTTGTCGTTCACTCATCTATGCCGTTGGAGTTGATGGACTCACTTTATCTTCCAAGCCTTCTGTTGTTATCTTTTTTAGGTGGCCTTAAGCCATATTATTGTAATAAATTCTCTTTTGAGACAATTCAATGTAATAAGTGTGTGGTTGAGACTCTGTTATAAATCCTCGAGTACTGTGCGTGTTAGCATTACCGATCTAGGGATGACACTGATGCATAGAGACTAGACTGTTTGAGGTCTGGTTGCTATAAGATGGTATCAGAGCACACGCTGACTGTAGGACACGACCACTAAGTTAAACCATAGGTCACTCTTCTCTACTCATTTCTGACTTCTCTCCCTTTTCCACTCTATAGGATGGCGGACTCAAGGAACAAGTTTACACAACCGGATGAAGACACACCCTTTGGACGACACTTGAAGGAAGTTACTAGGTACCTGAACATCGGAATACCAAGCTTCACCAGGACCTACATCGCCACTTTACCAGAAGAGGAGCGTTGGATGATTCGGGTTCAAGTTCTAGGAAGGACATTCATGCCAGTTACTGAGCCCATAGAGTTTTCCTTTGATGCACCAACCTGGAGTCTAGGAAAGAGCATGGCAGCCCACATCGCCATGGGATGCATTGGAGAAGTTTATCACAAGGATCTTTAGGACACTGTCTACCAGATATGTCGGTGCCGAGATGAGCAGTGGGAGATGATCAACACCAGAAGGGACAGGTCCATTGCAGCTTTCATCCAGGAGTTAAACCAGCACATTTATTGCCAGGAGAACCAGATGTGCGCAAGTATGATAGATCTGAAGAAGGCGATGACCAGGATTATGGAGCTAGAAGAGGAACTCAAGTCTACACGCGACGGATATGAGGAGGAAATGACAATACTAGTGGAGAAGAATGACGACCTGATGAGGAAGCCAGGAGTATTCATGGGAGACCCCGCGCCAGGAGGAGATGACGACCTTTCCATGGACATTCGTTCGGAGGACTACATCATCATCGATGACACCAATTCTGACCCCGGCGATAGCGATGATGACTACGTTGATGAAGCTGGAGCAGATATCATGGAGTCTTCTACCGATCAGAACTTCTAGTCGACCACCATATTATTAGTAGTATTCCCCCATGTATATAGAATAGTCCGAGCACTTTTGTAATGATAGTTAGACCGATTGTATGCCCTTGTTTGAATTGATTGGTGTGATATGATTGTGTTTGCCTCATGAGCATATGGGTAGTGTTTTCCCTTTAGACCTCATTCTATTCTATTTTATCACCTTTTCTAAACCCATCAGATGCCTCCGAGACGGGACAATGGATTTGCCTTCCCACCGGAGCTCGCACAGTTGATCCAGCAGCAGAATACCTTGATGCTGCTACTAGTTCAGAATCAAAACCAAGGCAATAACAACAACAACAACCCACCACCACCACCTGTTGATCACTTAGCCCGTTTCCTAAGGCTGAATCCGCCAGTGTCCTCTAGTAGCACCGAGCCGATTGTTGCGGATGATTGGCTCCACAAGATTGGAAGGGAGCTGACCACTGCAGGATGCACAGATGCGGAGAGAGTGCGTTTTGCCGCACATCAGCTTGATGGACCCGCAGCATCATGGTGGGAGAATTTCACAGCCACTTACCTCATTAATACTGTTACATGGAATCAGTTTCAGCAGGCTTTCCGCAATGCCCATGTTTCAGCAGGAGCTATGAACATGAAGAAGCGCGAGTTTCGCAACTTGCGCCAAGGAGGACGCACAGTGGGACAGTATGTGGATGAGTTTAGTAAGTTAGCACGCTATGCCCCTGATGACATAGCTACAGATGCTGCTAAGCAGGAGAAGTTTCTGGAAGGACTAAATGATGAGCTGAGCATGCAGTTGATGGTGGCAACATTCAACAACTACCGGGAGTTGGTAGATAGAGATCTTATGATTGAAGGAAAGCAGTAGCAAATAGAGAGCCGCAAGCGGAAGTATGGACAAGGGAAGTACAATTCAGGAGCTCAGCAGAGACCCCGTTTTACCCCGAACTCGGGAGGACACATTCACCATAACCATGGAGGCCATAATTCCAATGGAGGAAGTTCGCATAACCATAGTGGCCCCAAGAATGGCAATGGGAATAGAGGAAGCAGTAGCCAGAACCGTTCCAACCCAGCAACTCCCGCCAAGAAGGATCTAAGTCACATTACTTGTTTCAAGTGCAGGAAGAATGGACACTACGCCTGTCGGCGTTCTGGGAATAGGGGTCCCCAGACTTGCCTGCCTGCGGCCTGCAGCGTGGCTCAAAGGGGGCCCAACGCGGCCCATCTTCATCAACACAAGCTCAAGACCATCGCGACGGGCCAAGCCTCGCGGGGCGGACGACAAGGAGCTTCCTCAGGCGCGGCCTCATTAGGCTGGCTCACGAGGAGGCGGAGAGTTCAAGGCGGGATACCTCGCGAGGTGCCCATGACGCAAGCCATGACGACCAAGGGCGCCAGTCGGGCGCCAGCCCGCGCAGTGTCCTCCTTTCCTCTTTGGTGCAAAGGGAGCAAGCGCAGGCGAGAGCATCAAGCAAAGGCATCCATTTCGGTGCAACAAGAACAAGACCAGCCCAACGGCAGGGAGGAAGTCATTGTGGAGCCCAAGCAGGCATCACCACCAGAGCCTTTGACAGGCGAGGACCAACTTTAGTCAGGATAAGTGTACCCGCTGTTCCCCTTCAAAATGGCCAATTGTTGGCGCCCTTCCCGCTCAATATTTGGGAAGAGGCCCAGGGCCTTTGCCTATAAATAGGACTAGCCACCCCTAGGGTAGAGGGAGCGGGATCGAGTATCTGGCATGCATCTAGAATAGAGAGAGAGAGAGAGAGAGAGAGAGAGAGAGCGACTGAACTCCTCCTAGCAGTTCATCGCACCAACCAAGAACAGACCCTCGCGAGGCTGTTCTTCCTTGTATTGTTCATCATCAGCCCAAGAGGCAATCCACCACACCACACACTAGAGTAGGGTTTTACACCACAATGGTGGCCTGAACCAGTATAAACCCTGTGTCTCTTGTGTTGTTTCTTTCGTAGTTTAGATCCTAGCGATTCGGCGAGGAGCAGGTAGGTAGAGGGCGAAATCTCCGCGTGCACCCCAGTGTTCGAACCTCAAGGGTCTACCGGAACCCGAAATCCGACATTTGGCGCGCCAGGTAGGGGTGCGCTGGAATTCGCCTTCCGTCGTCTTGTTCTTCTCCGACCATCGCATCCATGTCTGACACTCGTCGGGCTCGCGCCGAGCGCCGAGCCGCCCTCGCTTCTCGCGTCGCCCAGACGGCTCCCGTCGGCGGGCTCCCTCGTCGTTCCCCGTCGCCTGCCGTCAACGCCGCCACCGGCCCGTGGGGGAACGAGCAACAAGCATCGTCCCAGCATCCATCCATGAGGCGAGATGGCCGCACTGCTACACCCTCGCTCACCCCCGCTGGTTCTTCGTCCCGCTCGCCTCGCGTGGCCATGGAGGCTCGAGCTGCGCTCATCGCGGCGAACGAGCTCCTGCGCTACCGCCCAATCAACGACGTCTACGAAGAGTGGCTCGACCGAGTCGCCGAGCTCGTCCGCGCCGCTGGGGGCTCCCCCGCGCCGTCCTTCTCGCTCCACCGCGCCCCACCCTACGCGGGCAATGAAGCTCCTGGGGCGCCTCAGCCACCTCCCCCTCAAGAAGGCGCCCTGGCCCCAAGGCGTGCGGCCCCTGGGCGGAACCCGCTCTGTCAGGCGCCAGCGCGGCAAGAGCAGAGCTGCCAAGAAGTCCCTCGCCCTCGAGAAGCTGCCCGAGCGCTCCCTGCTCCAGCACATCAAGACCCCACGCTGCTCCCAGCTGCAGTGCATGGGGACCCGCAGGACCAAGCTCTTCGTCGCCCAAGGCCTCCTGTGGCCACAGCGGGCTGCCGCGCCTTCACCACCGAGCTGCGCAGCGTCGCGTGGCCTGGCAAGTTCAAGCCAGACCTGCCTCCTCGCTATGATGGCACGGCTAACCCTGCAGAGTTCCTCCAGCTCTACGAGCTGGGCATCGAGGCTGCCAACAGAGACGAGAAGGTCATGGCGAATTGGTTTCCCATGGCGCTCAAGGACGGGGCCCGCACCTGGCTCCTGAATCTGGCTCCAGGCACGGTCTCCTCCTGGGACGAGATGCGCACCCACTTCATCGCCAACTTCCAGGGTACTCACGACCGGCCACCCGCCGTGAGCGACATGCGCCGTATCAAGCAGCAACCGGGGGAAACCCTGCAGAAGTACATCCAGCGCTTCAACAACGCGCGCCTCAAGATCCCCAAAGTAACAGAGGAGGCCATCATCTCAGCCTTCTCCGACGGTGTGCGCAACGTCAAGATGAAGGAGGAGCTGGCGATGCATGAAGACCTGTGCACCTCCTTGGAGCTGTTCAACTTGGCGACCAAGTGTGCCAGGGCTGAGGAAGGGCGCCTCTCCCT
>NW_021270614.1:0-1273 GCF_002162155.2 Triticum dicoccoides
GAAACTCGTCTGTTACAGGATTTCATTTTTTTTGAACTTATTTGAACTCCATTGTTTTTTTTGTGTTCAAAATGCACCATTCAAGGCCACATCATCAATTTACAACCCTTTCTGACTTCATTTGTTATTTTTCATGCATTTACTGATTATTTTGAGCTATAAGACCATGAGGTTGAAAAGCATTTGAAATGAACTCTGAAAAGGTTCTAAGTTGGCATGGTATCATCATTTCACCCACATAGCATGTGCGAGAAAGTAGAGAGGGTTACGGCAAAAATTGGATGCACTTCGTCTACAAAACGGACAATCTCTTTCGAAGTACGAGGGTTTCATACGGAAACTCGTCTGTTACAAAGGGATTTCATTTTTTTTGAACTTATTTGAACTCCCTTGTTTTTTTGTGTTCAAAATGCACCATTCAAAGCCACATTATCAATTTACAACCCTTTCTGACTACATTTGTTATTTTTCATGCATTTACTGATTATTTTGAGCTATAAGACCATGAAATTGAAAAGCATTTGAAACGAACACTGAAAATGTTCCAAGTTGGCATGGTATCATCATTTCACTCACATAGCATGTGCGAGAAAGTAGAGAGGGTTACGTCAAAAACTGGATGCACTTCGTGTACAAAATGGACAATCTCTTTCGAAGTATCAGGGTTTAATACGGAAACTCGTATGTTAAAAAGGGATTTCATTTGTTGAACTTATTTGAACTCCATTGTTTTTCTATGTTCAAAATGCACCATTCAAAGCCACATCATCAATTTACAACCCTTTCTGACTTCATTTGTTATTTTTCATGCATTTACGGAATATTTTGAGCTATAAGACCATGAAATTGAAAAGCATTTGAAATGAACTCTGAAAAGGTTCCAAGTTGGCATGGTATCATCATTGCACCCACATAG
Organism: Triticum dicoccoides; assembly: GCF_002162155.2. Lineage (NCBI taxonomy): Eukaryota > Viridiplantae > Streptophyta > Magnoliopsida > Poales > Poaceae > Triticum > Triticum dicoccoides. The sequence goes on from NW_021270614.1 coordinate 917, forward strand.
CATGTGCAAGAAAGTACAAAGGCTTACGGCAAAGACTGGATGCACTTCGTGCACAAAACGGACAATCTCTTTCGAAGTATCAGGGTTTCATACGGAAACTCATCTGTTACAAAGGGATTTCATTTTTTTTTGAACTTATTTGAACTCCCTTGTTTTTACGTGTTCAAAATGCACCATTCAAAGCCACATCGTCAATTTACAACCTTTCTGACTTCAATTGTTATTTTTCATGCATTTACTGATTATTTTGAGCTATAAGACCATGAAATTGAAAAACATTTGAAATGAACTCTGAAGAGGTTCCAAGTTGGCATGGTATCATCATTTCACCCACATAGCATGTTCGAGAAAGTAGAG
>NW_021270615.1:0-2210 GCF_002162155.2 Triticum dicoccoides
GTGGGAGTAGTTATGGGTATCCCGACGTCGTGGTATCAGCCGAAGCACTTCAGACGTCAGCGACGGAGCGGCGCGCGCCGAATTGGACTGGAACGCCACTAGGCTAGGTCTGCTTTCGGCCGCCCTCGCAACGTGCAGGTGTGCTATGGGCGATGGGCCCAGACCCCTGTGCGCTTAGGTTTAGACCGGCGTGCTGGCCTCTCTGTTTTGCCTAGGTGGGGCTGCGACGTGTTGATCTTCCGAGGCCGGGCATGACCCAGGAAAGTGTGTCCGGCCAAATGGGATCGAGCGTGTTGGGTTATGTGGTGCACCCCTGCAGGGAAGTTAATCTATTCGAATAGTCGTGATCTTCGGTAACAGGACGACTTGGAGTTGTACCTTGACCTTATGACAACTAGAACCGGATACTTAATAAAACACACCCTTCCAAGTGCCAGATACAACCGGTGGTCGCTCTATCTCAGGGATATGAGGAGGGGATCACCGGGTAGGACTATGCTATGAGATGCTATTTGGAGATGATACTTGGAGGACTTCGACCTACCCTCTTCTGCCTGTTGCAAGACGAAGGTGACCAGAAGCGTAGTCTTCGATAGGACTAGCTATCCCCCTCTTATTCTGGCATTCTGCAGTTCAGTCCACTGATATGGCCCTTTACACATATACCCATGCATATGTAGTGTAGTTCCTTGCTTGCGAGTACTTTGGATGAGTACTCACGGTTGCTTTCTCCCCCCCTTTTCCCCCTTTCTTTCGTTCTGGTTGTCGCGACCAGATACTGGAGTCCAGGAGCCAGACGCCACCGTCGACAACGACCCCTACTGCACCGGAGGTGCCTACTACTACGTGCTGCCCGCTGATGACGACCTGGAGTAGTTTAGGAGGATCCCATGCAGGAGGCCTGCGCCTCTTTCGATCTGTATCCCAGTTTGTGCTAGCCTTCTTAAGGCAGACTTGTTTAACTTATGTCTGTACTCAGATATTGTTGCTTCCGCTGACTCGTCTATGATCGAGCACTTGTATTCGAGCCCTCGAGGCCCCTGGCTTGTATTATGATGCTTGTATGACTTATTTTATTTGTAGAGTTGTGTTGTGATATCTTCCCGTGAGTCCCTGATCTTGATCGTACCCATTTGCGTGCATGATTAGTGTACGATTGAATCGGGGGCGTCACAAGTTGGTATCAGAGCCGACTGCCTGTAGGAATCCCCCTTTCCGATTCCTTGGCCGAAGTTGAGTCTAGTCATTGCAAAACTTTTACTAACTTGGCTGTGTGCCTTACGGGCCCACGTCGCCATCGGGTGGTATTAGGATCTTTTATTCCTCGACCTATACTCTGGGACTCTTATTTCTCTTCTATTCGGGTTAAATGATTTTTGCTAAAACTAACTATAGGTTCTCGCAAGTACTTTCTCCCGGAGAGCCATTTGTTACCGATGACCGCCTGCTGCACCAGTAGATTTCGAAGATACTCTCCGATTTTCTCTCGAGACCTTGTGCCCGTTGCTTTTGCAATTCTCGACCACCGATAAACCCTTATGGATAACTACTTACACTTGCCATTCATACGATCCTCCCCCATTGATCTTGATATTACAAGATACCCCGAAGTTTTCTCTATTGTTCCGAGAATACGTTGTGCCTACTGCCTAGCAGTTCTTTGCCACACGAATACCCCTTCAAATAAATCCTCGCACTTGTCGAGTATCCGCTCACCCCCAGTTGTTCATGTCTTTCACAAAAGTCTTCAAAATACTATTCGATCTTCCGAAAATCCTCTGGAGCCTTTGGCTCTTGAAATTCTTGCTTGCTTGCATTATGGTTAATCCCATAAGTCTCGTAGTCTTCTTGACATTCCTTGTCATTATCATTTTCAGTCTGTTGACTCAATATGATTGCGAATACACGCAATCATCATTGATCCTTATAAATTACCTTTCCGGCTGAGCTGCAATTCTTTTAACTGGAATTGGTTCTCGACCAATCCAATTGTCGTTGATTGTACCCTAAGGCTATTCAACTTATCCATTCCTAATCAGAGCATTGCTTCTGATCCCTTGACATGGAATTCATAATTCCTTTGCAATTAAGCTTTGAATTAGTCAGTTGTTTCTATCTTCTGATCTCCTTGCATTCTTCTTCTTCTGGTTGAGTACCGATACTCACATCAGCCCCGTTGTGGATCGCCATATCCACTGTTGGATTATTAT
>NW_021270616.1:0-3047 GCF_002162155.2 Triticum dicoccoides
TGATGATCGGTCATGGTTTAGTTGATTTGGATCACGTAATCACTTAGAGGATTAGAGGGATGTCTATCTAAGTGGGAGTTCTTAAATAATATGATTAATTGAACTTTAATTTATCATGAACTTAGTCCTGGTAGTATTTTGCAAATTATGTTGTAGATCAATAGCTCGCGTTGTTGCTTCCCTGTGTTTATTTTGATATGTTCCTAGAGAAAATCATGTTGAAAAATGTTAGTAGCAATGATGCGGATTGGATCCGTGATCTGAGGTTTATCCTCATTACTGCACAGAAGAATTATGTCCTTGATGCACCGCTAGGTGACGGACCTATTGCAGGAGCAGATGCAGACGTTATGAACGTTTGGCTAGCTCAATATGATGACTACTTGATAGTTTAGTGCACCATGCTTAATGGCTTAGAATCGGGACTTCAACAACGTTTTGAACGTCATGGAGCATATGAGATGTTCCAGGAGTTGAAGTTAATATTTCGAGCAAATACCCGAGTTGAGAGATATGTAGTCTCCAACAAGTTCTATAGCTAAAAGATGGAGGAGAATCGCTCAACTAGTGAGCATGTGCCCAGATTGTCTGAGTACAACAATCGCTTGAATCAAGTGGGAGTTAATCTTCCAGATAAGATAGTGATTGACAGAATTCTCTAGTCACCATCACCAAGTTAGTAGAACTTCGTGATGAACTATGATATGCAAGGGATAACGGAAACAATTCCCAAGCTCTTCGTAATGCGGAAATTGACGAAGGTAGAAATCGAGAAAAACATCAAATGTTGATGGTAGACAAGACCACTAGTTTCAAGAAAAGGGCAGAGGGAAGAAGGGGAACTTCAAATAGAATGGCAAGCAAGTTGCTGCTCAAGTGAAGAAGCCCAAGTCTGGTCCTAAGCCTGAGACTAAGTGTTTCTACTGCAAAGGGACTGGTCACTGGAAGCGGAACTACCCCAAGTGATTGGCAGATAAGAAGGATGGCAAAGTGAACATAAGTATATTTTATATACATGTTATTGATGTGTACTTTACTAGTGTTTATGGAAACCCCTCAGTATTTGATACTAGTTCAGTTGCTAAGATTAGTAACTCGAAACGGGAGTTGCAGAATAAACAGAGACTAGTTAAGGGTGAAGTGACGATGTGTGTTGTAAGTGGTTCCAAGATTGATATGATCATCATCGCACACTCCCTATACTTTCGGGATTAGTGTTGAACCTGAATAACTGTTATTTGGTGTTTGCGTTGAGCATGAATATGATTTGATCATGTTTATTGTAATACGGTTATTCATTTAAGTAAGAGAATAAATTGTTGTTCTGTTTACATGAATAAAACCTTATATGGTTACACACCCAATGAAAATAGTTCGTTGGATCTCGATCGTAGTGATACACATAATCATAATATTGAAACCAAAAGATGCAAAGTTAATAATGATAGTGCAACTTATTTGTAGCACTGCCGTTTAGGTCATGTTGGTGTAAAGCGCATGAAGAAACTCCATGCTGATGGGATTTTGGAATCACTTGATTATGAATCACTTGATGCTTGCGAACCATGCCTTTTGGGCAAGATGACTAAAACGCCGTTCTCCGGAACAATGAAGCAAGCAACAGATTTGTTGGAGATCATACATACTGATGTATGTGGTCCGGTGAATATTAAAGCTTGCAGCAGGTATCATTATTTTCTGACCTTCACAGATGATTTGAGCAGATATGGGGATATCTACTTGATGAAACATAAGTTTGAAACATTTGAACAGTTCAAAGAATTTCAGAGTGAAGTGGAAAATCATCGTGACAAGAAAATAAAGTTTCTACGATCTGATCATGGAGACAAATATTTGAGTTACGAGTTTGGTCTTCAATTAAAACAATGTGGAATAGTTTCACAAACTCATGCCACATGGAACACCACAGCATAATGGTGTGTCCGAACGTCATAACCGTACTTTATTAGATATATAGTGCAATCTATGATGTCTCTTACGGATCTACCACTATCGTTTTGGGGTTATGCATTAAAGACAGCTACATTCACATTAAATAGGGCACCATCTAAATCCGTTGAGGCGACACCATATGAACTATGGTTTGGCAAGAAACCTAAGCTGTCGTTTCTTAAAGTTTGGGGTTGCAATGCTTATATGAAAATATTTCATCCTGATAAGCTCAAACTCAAATCGGAGAAGTGCGTCTTCATAGGATATCCAGAGGAAACTATTGGATACACCTTCTACCACAGATCCGAAGGCAAGACCTTTTTTGCTAAATTCGGAAACTTTCTGGAGAAGGGGTTTCTCTTGAAAGAAGTGAGTGGGAGGAAAGTAGAACTTGACGAGGTAACTGTACCTGCTCCCTTATTGGAAAGTAGTACATCACAGAAAACTGTTTTTGTGACACCTACACCAGTTAGTGAGGAAGCTAATGATGATGATCATGAAACTTCAGAACAAGATACTACTGAACCTCGTAGATCAACCAGAGTAAGATCCGCGCCAGAATGGTACGGTAATCCTGTTCTGAAAGTCATGCTACTAGATCATGATGAAACCTACGAACTATGAAGAAGCGATGATGAGCCCAGATTCCGCAAAGTGGCTTGAAGCCATGAAATCTGAGATGGGATCCATGTATGAGAACAAAGTATGGACTTTGATGGATTTGCCCGATGATCGGCAAGCCATAGAAAATAAATGGATCTTCAAGAGGAAGACAGACGCTGATAGTAGTGTTACTATCTACAAAGCTAAAATTGTCGCAAAAAGGTTTTCGACAAGTTCAAGGTGTTGACTACGATGAGAGATTCTCACTCGTATCTATGCTTAAAGTCTGTCCGAATCATGTTAGCAATTGCCGCATTTTATGAAATCTGGCAAATGGATAAACAAAACTAAATTCCTTAATGGATTTAATAAAGAAGAGTTGTATACGATGCAACTAGAAGGTTTTGTCAAATCCGAAAGGTGCTAACAAAATGTGCAAGCTCCAGCGATCCATCTATGGACTGGTGCAAGCATCTCGGAGTTGGAATATA
>NW_021270617.1:0-1367 GCF_002162155.2 Triticum dicoccoides
GGGCTGTAGCAGGCTAACAGGACTCCGGTATTCATCGCGTGACATTTCCCCGAAGGGACAGACACAGGAACGAAGAAGGACACATGCCGGCCAGCCTAAGTGTTCCGGAGCGGTAGCGAGCTACCATGGCTCGGTGGAAACACTAGGAGACATTTCCCGGTAAGAGAGGCTACTAAAGATAAACAACTAGATGGTCAGATCCCACACATACCAAGCATTTCAATAACATACACACAATATGCTCGATATGTGCAAATACAACATGGCATCACAACATGACTCTATGACTCAAGTAATTTATCAATAGGCTCCGAGGAGCGAGATATTACAAACATGGGTCTCATGACCCAACATTCAGAGCATACAAAACAAAGGCACAAGCGGAAGCTATCATGTCTGAGTACAGACATCTATAAATGAAAAAGGCTGAGAAGCCTGACTATCTACCAAATACTGCCGAGGGCACAAGATCGTAGCTGAGGTATCAAGCTAAACGTCGAAGCCCACGTGGAACTACTAGCGAGACCGAAGTCTCTCTGCAAAACATAAAGTAGGCAAACGTGAGTACAAATGTACCCAGCAAGACTTACATCAGAACTAACTACATATGCATCATTATCAACAAAGGGATGGTGGGGTTTAACTGCAGCAAGCCAGCTTTGACTCGGTGGCTATCCTGAACTACGACTGCAAGTAACTCTTTTGAGGTGGCGCACATGAGTCCACATATTCACCATATCAATACACCACTATGGATCCGCTCCCGTCTACCTACGAGAACGCCATCCATAGCACTCACGCTTATCTTGCGTATTTTAGAGTATCCACTTTCACTTGTCTATGAACTGATATAAGCAACCCAGAAGTCCTTTTCCGCGGACACGGCTATTCGAATAGATCATATTAACCCTGCAGGGGTGTACTTCTTCACACACGCTCTCACCACTTACCGCCGTTTACACGACATGTACTCGGCAACCTTCAAGCGGAAGCCCAACATGGGTGTCGGCCACGGCCTACCTAAACACTCGAGTCTCTAGTCCAGGTTTATCGCCTATTCGGGTTCCATCCATGAGGAGATCCGGCCGGAGTTTCGCTCACAGCCCCAAACGATGTGAACAGGGTTCCGTGACACCAAACGGGCGCCCGGTATACCCGGCCACGTGCCTACCGCATCACAGCCCACCCCTCCGGTCAGCGCTGCCCACGGCCTCCAGCATACTACAAACACCAGAAACTACTTGCAACTCCTGGACAGAGGACAAGGGTGATCAAGAAGCCGAGAGGGTCCATTGGTTTCGGGCCCAATGCGTGGTAGTAGCTGAATCATGGATCACAAACACAGAACTCAGTTCCTGAGGACGGCT
>NW_021270618.1:0-2809 GCF_002162155.2 Triticum dicoccoides
TTTAGTTTTCATGTCTGAGCATTTTTGAATTTCACACATAAATTCAAATTGAATTCAACTGGAATTTGAAATGGAATATTGATCAAAGTGACCAAGCACTGTTATAGCAAAATGATTAGCTTGATCTTAGGGATTACTGTAGCATCATTACACCGGGGTGTTACACGGTGTATGTTGGAAGTGGTTCCAAGATTGATATGATCATCATCGCACACACCCTATACTTTCGGGGTTAGTGTTGAACCTAAATAATATTATTTGGTGTTTGCGTTGAGCATCAATATGATTAGAACATGTTTATTGCAATACGGTTATTCATTTAAGACAAAGGATAATTGTTATTCTATTTACATGAATAAAACCTTCTATGGTCATACACCCAATGTTGATGGTTTATTGAATCTCGATCATAGTGATACACATACTCATAATGTTGATGCCAAAAGATATAAAGTTGATAATGATAGTGCAACATATTTGTGGCACTACCGTTTGGGTCATATTGGTGTAAAGCGCATGAAGAAACTCCATGCTGATGGGCTTTTGGAATCACTTGTTTATGAATCATTTTGATACTTGCGAAACTGTGCCTTATGGGCAAGATGACTAAAACTCCATTCTCGAAACAATGGAACGAGCTAGTGACTTATTGGAAATAATATATATCGATGTATGCGGTCCAATGAGTGTTGATGCTCGTGGCAGGTATCATTATTTTCTGACCTTCACAAATGATTTGAGCAGATATGGGTATATCTACTTAATGAAACACAAGTCTGAAACATTTGAAAAGTTCAAAGAATTTCAAAGTGAAGTGGAGAATCATCATAACAAGAAAGTAAAGTTTCTACGATCTGATCGTGGAGGAGAATATTTGAGTTACGGGTTTGGCCTTCATTTAAAACAATGTGGAATAGTTTCACAGCTCACACACCTAGAACACTGCAGCGTAATGGTGTGCCCAAACGTCGTAACCGCACTTTATTTGATATGGTGAGATCTATGATGTCTCTTACCGATTTATCACTATCATTTTGGGATTATGCATTAGAGACAGCTACATTCACGTTAAACAGGGCACCATCAAAATCAGTTGAGACGACGCCTTATGAACTGTGGTTTGGTAAGAAACCAAAGTTGTCGCTTCTTAAATTTGGGGTTGTGATGCTTATGTGAAAAAGCTTCAACCTGATAATCTCGAACCCAAATCGGAGAAGTGCATCTTCATAGGATACCCAAAGGAAACTATTGGGTACATGTTCTATCACAGATCCAAAGGCAAGATATTCGTTGCTAAGAATGGATCCTTTCTAGAGAAGGAGTTTCTCTCGAAAGAAGTGAGTGGGAGGAAAGTAGAGCTTGATGAGGTAATTGTACCTTCTCCTGAATTGGAAAGTAGTTCATCACATAAATCAGTTCGAGTGATTCCTACACCAATTAGTGAGGAAGCTAATGATGATGATCATGAAACTTTAGATCAAGTTACTACAGAACCTCATAGGTCTTCCAGAGTACGGTCTGCACCAAAGTGGTATGGTAATCCTATTCTGGAAGCCATGTTACTAGACCATGATAAACCTACGAACTATGAGGAAGCGATGATGAGCCCAGATTCCGCGAAATGGCTTGAGGCCATGAAATCTAAGATGGGATCCATGTATGAGAACAAAGTGTGGACTTTGGTGGACCCGATGATCGACAAGCCATATTAAATAAGTGGATCTTCAAGAGGAAGACGGACACTGATAGTAGTGTTACTATCTACAAAGCTCAACTTGTCGCAAAAAGTTTTTTCACAAGTTCAAGGTGTTGACTACGATGAGATTTTCTCAACTGTAGCGATGCTTAAATCCATCCGAATCATGTTAGCAGTTGCCATATTTTATGAAATATGGCAAATGGATGTCAAAACTGCATTCCTCAAATGGATATTTCTTAAAGAAGAGTTGTATATGATGCAACCAGAAGGTTTTGTCAATCCTAAAGGTACTAACAACGTGTGCAAGCTCCATGATCCATCTATGGACTGGTGCAAGCATCTCGGAGTTGGAATATACGCTTTGATGAGTTGATCAAAGCATATAGTTTTATACAGACTGGCGGTGAAGCCTGTATTTACAAGAAAGTGAGTGGGAGCACTACAGCCTTTCTGATAAGTATATGTGAATGACATATTGTTGATCGGAAATGATGTAGAATTTTCTGGAAAGCATAAAGGAGAGTTTGAAAGGATTTTTTTCAAAAAAAGACCTGGGTGAAGTTGCTTATATATTGGGCATCAAGATCTATAGAGATAGAACAAGTCGTTGGATAAGATTTTTCAATGAATACATACCTTGACAAGTTTTTGAAAGAGTTTAAAATGGATCAGTCAAAGAAGAAGTTCTTGTCTGTATTACAAGGTGTAAAGTTGAGTAAGACTCAAAGCCCAACCATGGCAGAAGATAGAAAGAGAATGAAATTCATTCCCTATGCCTCAGTCATAGGTTCTATAAAGTATGCCATGCTATGTACCAAACCAATTGTGTGCCTTGCTATGAGTTTGGCAAGGGGGTATAGTGATCCCGGAGTGGATCATTGTATAGCGGTCAAAATTATCCTTATTGAGGACTAAGGAAATGTTTCTCGGTTATGGCGGTGATAATGAGTTCATCGTAAAGAGTTACGTCGATGCAAGCTTTTACACAAATCTAGGTGATTCTAAGTCTCAATCTGGATACATATTGAAAGTGGGAGCAATTAGCTAGAGTAGATCCATGCAGAGCATTGTATACATATAATATTTTCCAAATGCATACGGCTCTGAATG
>NW_021270618.1:4977-10124 GCF_002162155.2 Triticum dicoccoides
TGAACTTATGCATAGGGGTTGGCACACGTTTTCGTCTTGACTCTCCGGTAGAAACTTTGGGGCACTCTTTGAAGTACTTTGTGTTGGTTGAATAGATGAATCTGAGATTGTGTGATGCATATCGTATAATCATGCCCACGGATACTTGAGGTGACATTGGAGTATCTAGGTGACATTAGGGTTTTGGTTGGTTTGTGTCTTAAGGTGTTATTCTAGTACGAACTCGATGATAGATCGAACGGAAAGAATAGCTTCATGTTATTTTACTACGGACTCATGAATAGATCGATCAGAAAGGATAACATTGAGGTGGTTTCGTACCCTACAATGATCTCTTTGTTTGTTCTCCGCTATTAGTGACTTTGGAGTGACTCTTTGTTGCATGTTGAGGGATAGTTATATGATCCAGTTATGTTATTATTGTTGAGAGAACTTGCACTAGTGAAAGTATGAACCCTAGGCCTTGTTTCCTAGCATTGCAATTCCGTTTATGCTCATTTTTATCTTTAATTACCTTTCTGTTTTTATATTTTCAGATTACAAAAACCTATATCTACCATCCATATTGCACTTGTATCACCATCTCTTCGCCGAACTAGTGCACCTATACAATTTTCCATTGTGTTGGGTGTGTTGGGGACACAAGAGGCTCTTTGTTATTTGGATGAGGGTTGTTTGAGAGTGACCATCTTCATCCTACGCCTCCCACGGATTGATAAACCTTAGTGTCGGTGTCAAAACCGGCGGATCTCGGGTAGGGGGTCCCGATCTGTGCGTCTTAGGCTAATGGTAATAGGAAGCAAGGGACACAATGTTTACCCAGGTTCGGGCCCTCTCGATGGAGGTAAAACCCAACTTCCTGCTTGATTAATATTGAAGATATGAGTAGTACAAGAGTAGATCTACCACGAGATCGTAGAGGCTAAACCTTAAGAGCTAGCCTATGATGGTATGATTGTAATTGTGATCAGCCTTCTAAGGACCAACCTCTTCGATTTATATAGATACCGGAGAGGGCTAGGGTTTACATGGAGTCGGTTACAAGGAAGGAAATATAATATCCGGATCGCCAAGCTTGTCTTCCACGCAAAGGAGAGTCCCATCCGGACACGGGCCGGAGTCTTGAGTCTTGTATCTCCACGCTTCAATAGTCCGGATGATGTATATAATTCGGCTCTCCGGAAACCCCCTAATCCAGGACTGCCTCAGTAGCCCCTGAACCAGGCTTCAATGACGGTGAGTCCGGCGCGCAGTCTTGTCTTCGGCGTTGCAAGGCGGGTTCCATCTCTGAATACTCCAATGTACCTATTACGATGAACAGTGTCCGGCATCTCATCAATGTTGTACTCCTTGGCTTCAGTGCCTCAATAATGACCGTTTCCACATGTCGAGCGAATGCGAGGCATTTTTGCATTTTCCACCCCCGGTCCTTTGGGCTAACCGTCTATTTGAAGAGACAGGGATTCCCAGATCCAAACCTCACTCTTCCCCCTCGAGCAAGCATCCAACAGAGCGCCCCGAAAAAACCATTCCAACATGGCCGTTCGTCGCAGCTCTTCTGCTCGCTCCCCTTGCCCCAAGCCGGGGGACTGGGGAGAGTGTTCAGTTTCTCATAGCCATTTGATAAAGTTACAAACCCAAGGGCTTCTCCCGCCGGCGTTCATGGTCCCTGTCCGAGCCGGAATAGCCACCTATAACGGCGGAGAACAAGCGGAGAGATCCCCCAATCCGTCTCCATAGGAGCGAATATGCCTCATTCCGCATCTGTTAAGGGGCATCGGTTTCCTATTCATCCATTCCTTCGTGGGCTCCTAGAGTTCTACGGCCTCTAGTTGCACAACTTTACCCCAGCCTCCGTACTACATATAGCAGGGTACGTCGCCCTTTGTGAGCTATTTCTAGGCTGTGAGGCTCATTTCAGTTTGTGGAAGAAGCTATTCTACCTTGTCCCCCGCAACCAGGGAGAGTCCCTATGTCAAGTGGGAGGGGCCGAAGTATGGCGTATCGCCGAGACCGGATACCTATCCGACACTCCCAAGAAGGCACCAGACAACTGGGCTTCAGAGTGGTTTTATATTGATGACGTCCCCCTTCTGGATCCAGTCCGGAAAGGACTCCCCAAGTTCAGTAACGTCCCGCCAAGGGCACGTCTAAGCTGGTGCCCCCGAGGCCCCCAAGAAGAGGATACCAGGGAAATACATTTGCTGATGAGCAGGATAAAGTTACTGGCCAAGTCCGGACTGACGATAGTCGAGGTCATGGAAATATGCATAATGCGGGGAGTGCAGCCGCTTCAATATCGGGGCAATCCCGTGTGGCATTTCAACGGGGAAGACGATGCCACCCATTGTGTCCGTAAGGGTCCGGACTCCGCCAGTGCTCTGGCAAGGATATTGGTCGATCTATACAAAGGAGAAGAGGAAGACTTCCTTCACACCAAACCGCGGGACGGATTCTCCATGTACAATCCCCCAAACTGGGTAAGTCATCATTTATTTTCTCACTTCACTTATTGTGGTGTTCTTTGCTAAGGTTACCTGCCTCGATATTTCCGACCAGGAACTGAGGAGGGTCGTAGAAGGAATCTCCAGCCCTTGCCCGCAGCCAGAGGACCCCGAAAGGGACCTGGATCCAGGACTCGAAGAAGACCCGGACGCGGCCGTGGAGCTTGTCGACGGGATATTTTATCGGGCGAGCCGTGACAGCGCCTCAGTGGCTATTACTGCTGATTATCCCGGACTGCTACCTTCGTCGCGTGTAAGCCAAGCCGAAGACTCAATCCTCCGAAGAGGACTCTTTCCTGATATCACGCCTTATCCCTGAAGTGTCGTGTTTTTGCAGAGGCGACGTTCGGAGCGCAGGGCCGAGCCCCTAGGGACCCGTCAGGCACAGGCGTCCGGATTGGGTAGGCTCAAGAGGAAGGCGGTTAGGGCCGACACGCCTCTACAGAGGTAAGGAAACAACCTGTCATGTAATTATTGTTATTTGAAGTATAACAGTGCCCTTTACATCCTGGCAGGAAGAGGAGTATCCGGACTATATCCGGGGATCCTGCCAACCACGCCTCCACCAGTCGGGCTCCAGAACCGACTTCGAGGGAGGAGGTGGACGTAGGGCCGATGCCGTATAGTCCTCCGACAGAGGATGCAGATATGCTCTCTGCTACGAATTCCGAAATAGAGAGCGCCATGAATCACCGGCGTCGATGGGCCGTGCTTTGCAACAACATCTTTTCCAAAGAGACATTTAATGATTTCAATTCGGGAGATGCATACATCCGGGCTGCTCAATGCGGGCTTGCCCGGGCGACGGACCAATATACCAAAGATATACGGGTAAGAAAGTTTGATAAATATGTATAGTAGTAGCCCCTGAGACTTGAAACGGTTGGAACAACAGTTTTAAGGATCAATTTATGCGCAGGTTCTTGTAGATAAGAATGAGCAATTGTCTCGGGAGCTAGAGGAGTGCAAGTCCCAACTGAGGGCCATGGTGGCCAAGCTAGAGGAATCCCAGAAGGCCTCATCTGGTAACATTTATCTCGATTGTACGAAAATGTACGAGTTAGCAACTGGCTGGTATGACGAGTTTAACAGAAAATTCTGCAGATAACCCCGGAGTAAATCTGGAGGGTGGGAGAGATGACGAGTCGCATCTCCAGAGGCAACTAAAGGCTGGCGAGCGCATTCTTACGCAAGCTAGGCAGGAGAAGAATACTCTCCAAGATGCCAATGTTTGGCTGGACGTGGAATTGAAAGACGTCTGCGCGCAGCTGGCAGACTCCGTGAAGGAGAACAAAAGGCTTCGCCGTGGCATTTATCGTAAGTGCCTAAATGAATTGTAGCATAGTTCAGTGAGGAAGTATTTTGAAAGAGTTGTGCTTGTGGGGATGCTAATGCGTCGCCCTAAGGAGGAGATGCCCGCCTCTGCAGACAATTTACTGCAAGACCTCTCACAACTGCACGAGCGATCTCGGCAGGCGATGCAGGGCGTTGCGCAGGCTTTGTGGCCATCAAGCTTCCTACCGAATGGCATGGGGGAGCTTGTGGACATGCTTCAAGGAGAACGCCGGCGCTTCCGTTTGTGGAAGATGTCAGCCTACCGGCAAGGTGCAAGAGAAGCATGGGCTATGGTGAAGATGCGCTACACCAAGCTGGACCCGAACCATATGGCCGAAGTCGGACCGGCAGGGCCAGATGGGCAAGAAATTCCCGTGAGTCAGGTATATGACCAGGTGGCATTAGCCACAAAGTATTATCAACAGGATTGTAAGCTAGATATCATGTTGGATGGTATAGAGGAGGAATATAGTCAGTACAAATGACTGTGTAATTCGATGGACATAAGTAGCCCCTAGCCGGATTAAAATCATTTGTCATGGCGGACCTTTTCGCTTCAGTCCCCGGATTCTACAGTCCGGGGTGTGTCCGAATACCCGCTCAGTTATATACAACTGGTGTATGCATGGAAACCAGGCATAGGGGTCACAAGTGCTTGAACAGACAAGTACCCAACTAGTTATGTTATATTACATGGATAGTAAGAAACATCTTCCAAGGAGAATAGTTCCGTTAGGGGTTCCTTTCCCTGGGTAAGCATGCGACAAGGCACATGTCCGGACTGCGAACCATCGCGCAGGATGCAAAACTTTTGGGGATTAATGTTATGATAAACAAAGACATCTTTTGTTCACCGACTGAATATTCTCTTAAGGAAACTAGCTTTCGGCTTCACCCACTCTGAGGTACACATCCGGATGAACCGGCAGTAACAATCACAGAGGTGCTCCCCTTATGCCCTAGCCGAATTAACGAGAACGTAGGGCATAAACACAGGAGCCAGGCAACCCAGCCTGGCCACATCTTAAGTCATATCGATGCATATAATGGTGAAGAAAAGGCACACATGGAAAACACATGTGTGATGGGCAAAAAGCCTTTTAGAGTAAGTTATGTTTAGCTTCCGTATATGAAGCCCCAGGTATTGCTTACACACATAGTGCGGCCGGAATAATCTGGGAGTCTGCACTATATTAAATACTTTGTGTGAAGAGAAAAAGATCGAGAAAGGAAAAGGGAGGGAGCATAATTAAAAAGGAGGAGGTAAGGAGACAAACATTGAGTTCGGCTCTAGGCGTAGAATCTCCG
>NW_021270619.1:0-705 GCF_002162155.2 Triticum dicoccoides
CTTATTATGTAATTTTTGAGCTAGCTAAGCATATTAAATCATCTTGGAGGAAAAAATGCTAAGTATAAGTCATTTTAGAGCTAGCCTAGGTTAAATAGGTCATTTTGGAACTAAGTTAGGTTATTATGTCATTTTGGAGCTAGCTAAGCATATGAAGTCATTTAGGACCTAAAATATGTCATTTCTTAAGCATGTTAAGTCATTTTGGAGGAAAAGATGCTAAGTATAGGTCATTTTAGAGCTATCCTAGGTTAAATAGGTCATTTTGAAGCTAGCTAAGCATATTAAGTCATTTTGGAGGAAAAAATGCTAAGTATAGGTCATTTTAGAGCTATCCTAGGTTAAATATGTCATTTTGGAGCTAATTAAGCTTATTATGTAATTTTTGAGCTAGCTAAGCATATTAAATCATCTTGGAGGAAAAATGCTAAGTATAAGTCATTTTAGAGCTAGCCTAGGTTAAATAGGTCATTTTGGAGCTAAGTTAGGTTATTATGTCATTTTGGAGCTAGAAAAGCATATGAAGTCATTTAGGACCTAAAATATGTCATTTCTTAAGCATATTATATCATTTTAGAGCTAGCTAAGCATATTAAGTCATTTTGGAGGAAAGGATTCTAAGTATAGGTCATTTTAGAGCTATCCTAGGTTAAATATGTCATTTTTAAGCTAGCTAAGCATATTAAGTCATTTTGGAGGAAAAAT
>NW_021270620.1:0-1781 GCF_002162155.2 Triticum dicoccoides
CCGCTCCGTCAACTGCACGCCCGCCGTTGGCGGTGCCTCGACATTAGCCGAGCTCGACGCCATCATCACGGTAACTAATTAAGCCTCTCTCGGCCGAGGACTTCATCTCCTTGCCTTTGACTGGGCATCCTTGACGCCCTACATGTTTTCGCAGGGCGCCGCCGACGTTCCGTGCACTCTCCTCCACTTCGTGAACAACGAGTTGGTCGATGTCGCCAAGGGCAAAATCGTTCAACCGGGCAACCCCTTGTTCCACGGTACCCAGATGCCACCCAACTTGTTTAGGGTTCAACTGGTTCGGGTGCTGCCAGGCTGCGACGACTTGTTACCTCCGATTCGACCCGTCGGGGCCGACGATGATGACGTGATGACCCTCAGCGCCTGCCTGAGCTGGCCCCTGCTTTGGCCGAAGAGCCAAATTCGTTTGGGGGCGGGGGACACCACCCCAAAGACAACACCGCCAGTCGTGCCGGCGCCAAGTCGGCCCCATGGCAAGACCGCCGTAACGGTGCCGGACATCCCTATGCCACTGGATCCAAACATGCATATGGCACAGGATCAGAACGACGACGACGACGACGATGATACATTTGGCAACGTCGATCAGTACTTTGCCGAGCATGGGTACGATGGTGACTTCATGGGGCCTCCTTCTCAAGAACCAAACCCAACAAAAGACGTGTGCGATCTAGCTCATACCGCGGAGAAGCCAAGTTGCAACAGGCGCCGTCTGGCGTTCAGCTCTCAGGAGACGCCTCCAGCTGCCGACTTCACCGAGCCTCAGATAGGCGAGGTGCGTAATATTATCAGCCCCAACACACTCAAGAAGACGGTCTGTGAGCAGAACTCGGTCCCATTACAGGAGAAGAAGAAGGCACACAAAAGAAAGACTAAGAAGGGTGCGAGCCAGCCGGCACCGAGTACGATCCGTGCTCAGGACGGGCCACCTTCACTGCAGGATATCTCGAGGAGGGTGCATGTGGCGGGTAGGGCGATGCTACCACCAAATATGCTCAATGCTGCAACCGGTGCTATGCGGAGTCTACACGACAGTGTTCTTTCTTTGGAGAAGCGGCGTCTCAGAGAGAAGGATGTGGCATACCCGGTTTTCGTGGCCAAGGTGCCAGAGGGCAAGGGCTTTGTGGATGGCGACATCGGGGGTACGATCGTCCTGCGGTTTGATGACATCTTTGCTATGTTTAACCTTCATCCGCTGCACTACACCTTCGTTCGGCTATTTTCGCTGAGTATGGAGATGCGGATCATTCGCGACAAGACCCCGGACATCGTGATAGTCGACCCCTTCTACATGCGTGCCAAGATCTTGGGCAGCGCTGGGGACCGGCAAGTCGCGAGTTCTTACCTCGAAGGCGTCATTCTGGCAAACCAAGATAAGGATAAATTCCTCGTGCCTTACTTTCCCGAGTAAGTCCTCCCCTCAACCGGCCCGTAACATATGAATTCTTACTTTTCGATCGTTTTTCTTTTAACATTCCGTGTTTTCTGCAGTGACACACGTTGCACGCTCATCCTCCTAAGCCCCAAATATTCCATGGCCACGTATTTCGACCCGGACCGTCAGTCGAACGTAGACTACACAAATGTCAAGAAGGTTCTTGATGATGTTCTCCCCGGCTACGCCCAATCTGGAGGCACCTTCACCAGGCCTATTCGTAAGTACGGCAAGCACGTGTTCTCCCACAATACGACGTTCTGCTGCGTCAAGCAGCCGCCTGGCGGTCAGAAGGGTGCCTACTACGCCATCCATCACATGCGGGCGA
>NW_021270621.1:0-1170 GCF_002162155.2 Triticum dicoccoides
AAATGGATCTTTAAGAAGAAGACGGACGCGGATGGTAATGTTACCATCTATAAAGCTCGACTTGTCGCTAAGGGTTATCGACAGGTTCAAGGGATTGACTACGACGAGACATTCTCTCCCGTAGCGAAGCTAAAGTCCGTCCGAATCATGTTAGCAATTGCCGCATACTATGATTATGAGATATGGCAGATGGACGTCAAAACAGCATTCCTTAACGGGCATCTTAAGGAAGAACTGTATATGATGCAGCCGGAAGGTTTTGTCGATCCTCAGAACGCTAACAAAGTATGCAAGCTCCAGCGATCCATTTATGGACTGGTGCAAGCATCTCGGAGTTGGAACATTCGCTTTGATGAGATGATCAAAGCGTTTGGGTTTATGCAGACTTATGGAGAAGCCTGCGTTTACAAGAAAGTGAGTGGGAGCTCTGTAGCATTTCTCATATTATATGTAGATGGCATACTCCTGATGGGAAATAATATAGAATTTCTGGACAGCATTAAGGCCTACTTGAATAAGTGTTTTTCAATGAAGGACCTTGGAGAAGCTGCTTATATATTAGGCATCAAGATCTATAGAGATAGATCGAGACGCCTCATAGGTCTTTCACAAAGTACATACCTTGATAAGATTTTGAAGAGATTCAGAATGGATCAGTCCAAGAAGGGGTTCTTGCCTATGTTACAAGGTATGAGACTGAGCTCAGCTCATTCACCGACCACGGCAAAAGATAAAGAAGAGATGAGTGTCATCCCCTATGCTTCAGCCATAGGATCTATTATGTATGCCATGCTGTGTACCAGACCCGATGTAAACCTTGCCGTAAGTTTGGTAGCAAGATACCAAAGTAATCCCGGCAAAGAACACTGGACAGCGGTCAAGAATATCCTGAAGTACCTGAAAAGGACAAAGGACATGTTTCTCGTTTATGGAGGAGACGAAGAGCTCGTCGTAAAGGGTTACGTCGACGCTAGCTTCGACTCAGATCCGGATGACTCTAAGTCACAAACCGGATACGTGTATATGTTGAATGGTGGAGCAGTAAGCTGGTGTAGCTGCAAGCAGAGCGTCGTGGCGGGATCTACGTGTGAAGCGGAGTACATGGCAGCCTCGGAGGCAGCACATGAAGCGATTTGGGTGAAGGAGTTCATCACCGACCTAGGAGTCATA
>NW_021270622.1:0-962 GCF_002162155.2 Triticum dicoccoides
CTGCTATATTTATTTTTTTCTATTTATTTTTGTGTGGTAAGAAGTCATTAAAAATAAGCATCTATGCTCATTTTTAGTAAAGTTTATCACAACTATTTTTTCTTCTATTTATTTCTGAGTAGTTTTTTATATAGATTTTTTCCTTTCTGCTATATTTTTTTTTCTATTTATTTCTGTGTGGTAATAAGTCATTAAAAATAAGCATCTATGCTCATATTTTTAGTAAAGTTAATCGCAACTATTTTTTCTTCTATTTATTTCTGAGTTGTTTTTTATATAGTTTTTTCTTTTCTGCTATATTTATTTTTTTCTATTTATTTTTGAGTGGTAATAAGCCATTAAAAATAAAAAAGAGGCGGAATGCTAGTTAATTCGCATCAAGCCTTTCGGAATAGTGTAAACTGCACTGCACATAGCTCCGTGCAGTCTACCCTATTCCTCAAGGCTTGAAGCGAACCAACGTGCAGGTGAGTATTGAGGCTCTTCTTCATCGTCTCTGCACTCAGGGCTTATAAACAGCTGCGAGTGCCTCTCGCTTGGCGAGGTGGGACTAAAAAACAGCTGCAGAAAGAATCAACTAAAAAACAGCTGCAGAAAGAATCAACTAAAAAACAGCTGCAGAAAATAAATAAGTAATTAGACGGGTCCATTGATACCGGTTGGTGGCTCCAACCGGGACCAATGCCCCTCTTTAGTCCCGGGTGGTGGCACCAACCGGGACCAATGCCCCTCTTTAGTCCCGGGTGGTGGCACCAACCGGGACCAAAGGTCTTTGTTTCCCACCCTTTGGGCTGCTGAAAAGAGGCCTTTGGTCCCGGTTGGTGCCTCCAACCGGGACTAAATGGGGCATTGGGCCCGGTTTGTGCCACGAATCGGGACCAAAGCCTTTGCTATATAAGTAGCCCTTAGGAAAATTTCAGAACCGCATCCCCACTTCGATCTCTCCTCCTCCTCTCCCGACG
>NW_021270623.1:0-1066 GCF_002162155.2 Triticum dicoccoides
AATCCTCGTGTTGCATTCCTTTTATAATTATTTTTTGCGCCTTGTGACAAACATATCGCACGTGCGCGATATATATTAATCCCGTTATATTATTTTTGACGTTTGCGATATGTTTAAGCTCGATGCTCATTGCTCACGCGTCTTGGGGCGGCTTTGTGGCGCGAAGAGCGCTTTCTGAAAGGGGTGGAAAAAACTCGTGTTGCTGCGGTATGGAGGGAGGGGTGGAAACCGTGGAAAACTCGTCTCCGTGATTGAGCGGGAGAGTAAGTAGTATAGGACATTATCCATTGTTAGGGAACGGTTGTAATGGTAGTGAGAATGTAGAATCGTCTTTGGAGCGGACCTGGGAGTGGCAAGCATAAGGGACGAAGACGGGGAAACATGTCGGATGCGATCATACCAGCACTAAAGCACCGGATCCCATCAGAACTCCGAAGTTAAGCGTGCTTGGGCGAGAGTAATACTAGGATGGGTGACCGCCTGGGAAGTCCTCGTGTTGCATTCCTTTTATAATTATTTTTTGCGCCTTGTGACAAACATATCGCACGTGCGCGATATATATTAATCCCGTTATATTATTTTTGACGTTTGCGATATGTTTAAGCTCGATGCTCATTGCTCGCGCGTCTTGGGGCGGCTTTGTGGCGCAAAGAGCGCTTTCTGAAAGGGGTGGAAAAAACTCGTGTTGCTGCGGTATGGAGGGAGGGGTGGAAACCGTGGAAAACTCGGCTCCGTGATTGAGCGGGAGAGTAAGTAGTATAGGACATTATCCATTGTTAGGGAACGGTTGTAATGGTAGTGAGAATGTAGAATCGTCTTTGGAGCGGACCTGGGAGTGGCAAGCATAAGGGACGAAGACGGGGAAACATGTCGGATGCGATCATACCAGCACTAAAGCACCGGATCCCATCAGAACTCCGAAGTTAAGCGTGCTTGGGCGAGAGTAGTACTAGGATGGGTGACCTCCTGGGAAGTCCTCGTGTTGCATTCCTTTTATAATTATTTTTTGCGCCTTGTGACAAACATATCGCACGTGCGCGATATATATTAATCCCGTTATATTATT
>NW_021270624.1:0-1086 GCF_002162155.2 Triticum dicoccoides
GCTGGCTGAATATCCCCACCATTCTTAGCCTTTGACCTTTTGAATTCTAGCTCTTTTTTGAATTCACCGACCTTTGTATCTACGAACCGTCTCCAAACCCTACGAGGCAAAGAAAATTAAATGAACAAGAGAGTTATTAGTTACTTGATATTAGGAAATGAACGAAATAGGCCGATCGATATAGAGCGCAAATGAATGAAAATAATTACTTCTGCAGCATTCTTCTCATGCCGCCCCAAAGCTTTGGATCCATATTCAGAGAGTCGTGGACGAGACATTCTGAGGTGTCAACTTTAATTACTAGCAGAATCCAGTGGAACCTGCGGACACGATACATGCACAGTACGTCATGCATAACTCATCGATTAGCCGGCCACATACCATGCATGGAGTAAACAAAAGAGAATGTGCTCAAGACAGAAACACTCACCCAAAATGGTAAGGAAATAGAATATCACTTTTGAGTTCCTGCTCTGTAAGAAACTGCCACAGGTCTGCCTCCATGTCGGCGGGGTGATGCTCCAACACATATCCATTAACGATGTGTGGGTCAATGAACCCAACATCATGGATGTTCCTTACTCTGCATTCCTTAATCTTCATTCTGCATGTATAATAGCGGACACAACAATGTAGTTAGGACATATATATAGTGCAGGCAATATGAACGAGATGGGGTAGAAATAAATCACTTACAGAACGTAGCAACTGATGATAGATTTGTCGAGCTCGCGCAGATTGAAAAGCTGGAACAATTCACTCAGATGAATTTGTACATAGTAATGTTTGAAGTGATGCTCATATCTAACTTCCGCATAAATATATTCTTTGGCGTTTTTATTTTTTATGTAACCCTTGTACCATTTCAGCAGACCTTTCATTTGTGGAGGTAGATCCTCTTCCTGCGCAGGCTCGACGAGAGGCCCATTCTTCACATATGTAATTACTACCTCCTTCACTGGCGCCTCATCAAGGCCTAACAGTTCACGAAGAGTAATACCTAAGTTGGCCGCTTGTTCTCTGGCACTCGTTACAGTCAATCCATGTGCTGCCGCAGCTGCTATGATATCGGGGTCATCCGGACCG
>NW_021270625.1:0-982 GCF_002162155.2 Triticum dicoccoides
CTAGTCATGTCAGCCCGGGCTCCTTATCATATGGATGCTAGCGACACTATCATATACGTGAGCCAAAAGGCGCAAACGGTTCCGGGCAAAGGTAAGGCGACACCCGTGGGAATACCGTGCGTGAGGCCGCAAAGTGATATGAGGTGTTACCGGCTAGATCGATGTGACATTGAGTCGGGGTCCTGACAGCGTTGGCATCAGAGCCGGACTGCCTGTAGGTTCTCCAAGCCAAACTGGTCGATGTTGAGTCTAGAAATTCTTTAGTTATATGTAGGGGAATTGTTTGTGGGTTGGAACGTAAGGCTCCTTTTACTTCTTTATCTTATAACATTCTGATCTGAGTCAGTCCATTCTTCTACCGGGGGTTAAGGAATTAGGATCTATTCTCTCTATCAGGATCACGTGTTACTAATCAGTAGTACCTTATAAGTTTGATGGATACAAGCCTAGTTCAGTTCTACTACCACATTATGTTGTTAGAATGGATTCAGAACTTGATTCGATGATGTTGAGTGTGTACGAAATCCTTTGTCAAATGTCTCAAATCCTTCTTGAGCATTTACAGCTGTTATGCTGCCGAAATTTTGCTAGAAATTCTAATGCCCTTGCATTATGATTGTGCTTTCAGATGGCCACTCGCGACCTCAATCAAGTGGTTCGCCTGACTCGATGCCTAGATGTACCCGGCCATACTGCCAAGTTGGTCAGGGTAATGATTGAGGCTGGATACCGCTGGTATCCTGAGTACACGGTCGAAGAGCAATTCCGAGACTTTAATCAAAGCCAGTATCTCTGCACTGTCAGGATATTTCCATCTTATCCTGGATCCACCGAGCCTCTTCACTGCTCCTATGGTCTCGGGGTTACTATTGAGATGGCTGTGCAGGACGCCGCCTACTCTATGATGACCATTATGCGAGTCAGATCTGGTCTATTTCGGGACTCTGATTTCCGGTATATGCCAGGATCACTTCCGGGAGCA
>NW_021270626.1:0-1371 GCF_002162155.2 Triticum dicoccoides
CTCGTGTTGATGCAACCGGAATACCGACAAATGAATTGTGATGTGTGAAATCAATACTGCTAGCAACTCTGTTGCTTGGTAGTTAAAGGATAATAATTTCATTCTTAGTATGTTGGTTTTCGAATCATCCTTCTAAGACTGATCGTGCTACCTAGTCCTTATTTCGGTGCACCCTTCGATTGATGAGTTAGGATCTTGTCAAGTCCTCACTCATTTGATCATATCGTCTTGCCCTCAAAAGCAAGATTGTTCTCGAGCTTAGTAACATACCGGTGGTTCGTGACTTTCCAAATATCTTCTTGGAGGTGTTACCGGGTTGTCACCTGACCGCTATGTTGAGTTCGTGATCAAGTTGGTTTCTTGTGAACCACCTTCTCTCCAAGAATCGGTGTTAGATATCCCTGAGCTAGTTGGTTAAGCTAGACAACATCTTGGAGAGTTGGAAGATAAAAGCTTGTCTGACTTAGTTCGTTCCAAAGGGATATTCTTGTGTAGTGTGTGTTGAAGAAAGATGATATCTTCATCGATTGGTCCTTGTGATCAGTTGCTGGACCTATTGTCTTATCAATCCTTTGATTTGAGTGTGGGCTATCGTCAAATCAAATCAGTACCAACGATGCTCGTAATGTTGTCTTATTCGTGGTTGATCCCTCGAGCATACACCATTACATCTTTGGTCTGACCAATACTATCACCTTGATCACATAGTTATGGAATTCCATCTCCATGGGAATCTGGATGAATTGTTGCTGAGCCCATTGGCAACATCCTTATCTCCTCCATGATGTTGTTGAACATTAAGCTAGTGTTGGAAACTTTTGAAAGCATTTTCTTCATGCTAGCTCATGAAGTATTTGTTTGATGAAAGGAGTGACTTTCTCTTATACACGTGCATTTGGTGAAAGTTGCCGCCGTGAATTGAGAAAGTTAGTTCTGCTTCCTCTGGAATCATCCCAAGTCAGTCATACACATGTGCGAAGTATTCTGTGGTCTGGAGACTTGCAACCTTCATTCTATATGTATCCCTAGCACACCAAGCCACTGATTGATTTGTTCAAGGTAAAGGAGTTGCTGTGCAAATACTAGTTCCTGCACAAGATTCCTATATCCTCAATGATGGTTCCCAACCAGAACTCGGTAGTGTTTTATTGTAAGACTACCATGTGGGCATGCTTGTCTGGGACAACGTGTTTCACATGTTTGTAGCAGAACCAGCTCATGTTTTGGAGCTTGCTATCGTAGTTCATTTCCTGAGAATCTCGCAACGTCATCTCGTCGATTTGTGTTGCAAACTTTCATTTTTCTTCCTAGACTCGATGAGTCTGGAATATCCTGACACCAACCAGATCTGAGTCTCAGGCAGATATGATG
>NW_021270627.1:0-885 GCF_002162155.2 Triticum dicoccoides
AAGAAATTTTATGTGCAAACAAATTCTTTCATGCCTTTACTCATTTTTAAAGTTAAGTTATTCACAAACTAGTGATTCACACTAATTTCAAATAATTCAAAATTTAAACTATTCAAATTTGAAAACTACGGGCACTAACAGAAAGTTTGTAATTTTTTGTACCTAAAACAAAAATGTTCACAAAGAAACTCTAAATACACAAAAAAACAACACAAAAATAAATAAAGCAAAAAATAATTAAAAAAAGCCCTAACAGAAAGTTTGTAATTTTTTGTACCTAAAACAAAAATGTTCACAAAGAAACTCTAAATACACAAAAAAACAACACAAAAATAAATAAAGAAAAAAATAAAATAAAAAAAAGCCCGCCTACTAGGCCAGAGCGGCCTGCATACGACTAGAAACCCAACCTGTCGTTGGGCCAGGATGCTGGCCCGCAAAGGCTAAGTGGGCCCACAGGGCTGCAAAGAACACGTAGGCCCAGTAAGCCTGCTTTGGAGAGAAGCTCGAGAGAGCGACCGCATGGGGGTTTATAAACCAGTGCGGTTGCCCCTCGGCTAGCGAGGTGGGACTAAACTTGCCGCACCGCTCCTGCGCCAGCACAACCCCTTTAGTACCGGGTCGTGGCACAAACCGGTACTAAAGGGGGGGCCTTTAGTACCGGTTTGTGCCACCACCCGGTACTAAAGGGGGTCGCTTCCCGCCGCTTGGCCTGGCCAAAACAGGCCTTTAGTACCAGTTGGTGGCTCCAACCGGTACTAAAGGTGCCTTCTATATATACAACAGCTACGAAAATTTCAGTTTCCCTCTCTGTTTGTTCATCTGTTTCCGTCTCCGTCGCCGTCGCCGCCGCCCTCGATCGTCTCCGTCGCCGCTCGTCTCCGT
>NW_021270628.1:0-1160 GCF_002162155.2 Triticum dicoccoides
CGCTTTGATTCGTTGGCCATTCGATTTCATCTATCGCACATCGTCTGGCCATCTGCATTCGTCTCTTGGGTAGCTGCTCCGCAGAGTTACCTGGGCTTCATGTCATTTATCGGGCCAAATTGGGCTGGGAAATCTCTTCTCTTTCGCGAGCCCGTGTTGAGGAACACGACGTCTCCTCACCTTTACCTTCCCTGTGGCGGCGGCGGCGTTCGGCATGACTCAGTCAGCCATCCTCCTAGACGTGCGCATAGGGCCTCTGTAGTCTCTCCTCCTTCGCATGATTGTTTCCTCGCTACCCCTCAACATTGGAGCATCGTCTCCGCTTCACAGTCCGCCAATGGGGACGACAACTGCTCCTTGGACCGCCTCCAGGATGCTCAATCTCCCCCTTCCCGGCGACGCAGGTGCCCCACGGAAGCATGTTCTTGTTGTCGATCTCGCTGTTCCTCCAATCCTCCCTTCCCAACGACGAGGGTGTGCGGTGGACACGCTCTGGCGGTGCAGTGAAGCGCGTTTGGAAAGGAGATGCAATGAACCTGATGGTTGCCGCAGACACCATCTCCTCCGCCCGCAGAAGCTTGTTCAAATTGTCATCTAATCGCTCTCAACTCACAGAGCTTCCTTTGCAATGCCCATTTATTAATATACGGATCCGATCCATGCAAAATAGTAGTACTACCCAGCTATCTGACCAGTAGTTTCTTTAGCTGTAGTAATTTGATTGTTGCATTTTTCAGTGTCTGACACATCTCAGAATCAGAATTCTAAGTTTGGTGTTGATGATGAAGAGGGATGGATAAAACAAATGTCATCAACGAAAATCAAGTAGGCTTTCTTCTCAATACATTACTTAATTCTGCAAGTTCCCAATTGCTAAGTCGTTTCTTCACTAGATATCTTATAGCTCGACCACTAATGCCTATACTCGAATGTCTCTTCCATGTTCTACACTATTGATGGCATGCTTCAGTATTCATACATGTTTTTCTAGAATACTTTATTCATATCTGTTACTTATAGATTATAATAATTATTCATCTGTTGTTAAACTCACAATTTCACCTGTGATGTATATATTTTTAATTTTACCTTGATGCAAAAGTAGTTGATGATTTGCAGGTTGACTCTCCTGAAACGAGAACAATTCCTTCACCTCTGCT
>NW_021270629.1:0-2616 GCF_002162155.2 Triticum dicoccoides
TTTGTTACCCCGCAAAAAAATGTGTGATGTGTCTATGACAAACTGTTCCCACATGACAACCTATTCCAGATGACCAATAAAAATCTACAAATAAATCTGAGTCAATCGAGGATTTACATCCAACAGAAATATACTAGTCGCAGGACTATGCATGCAATTTACAAAATGCAAGAACAACAATGAAAGTAGAAACAAACAGTATGTATGCAATCCACGCTGCCTTGGTCTTCGTCCAGTCGCCGTAGCCATCTAGTGGAATGTAACATGGGCGAAAGGCTCTGAACTCCTCACCATGGGTGTGGTCGGAGAAATTGTTGAGTTGCCGCTGGATCCCGGCGGCGCTCTGCTGATCGATCTTCCGCAGCAGGTTGTCCTTGAAGATCGCGTACTGGCGCTCCTCCTCGCGGATGGAGTCGTAGCTCCTCCCGTATTTGGCCTTCCACTCCACGAAGATCCGCCGCGTCTCGTCCTCGCTCCTCTCCCTGTAGGGTATCTGGATGTCCGCCGCCGCCAGCGACACCAGCAGCAGTACGAGCGATGCCGCGGCCATGGGAGCCGTGGAGCTCCTCATCACCAGGCCAAGGACGACGGGAAGGTGGGCGGAGTGGATCAGATCTGTGGAAGGCGGGGATAGAAGTGAGAAAGAGATGTGAGGGGAAGAACGATCAGAGGGGGAATCGTGCAATTAATGCCTTCCATAAATATTGACCTGTACCCAGCTATAATATTGTTCGTCTATGCTCCCTTGGTCTTCGTCCAGTCGCCGTAGCCATATAGTACTACAATCAAGGCCCAGCCATAAAACCAGTATTTGACAGAGTTCTTTCTGCAGATTGTTCGTCCATTGTAATCTTACTCGGCAGTTAGCTTATGATCCCCGTCACACTGTCTCCCAACAACACGTATGTCATTCACTCTCGTGCACCAACATATTGAATCTAAGGGCATCTTAGAGGGTAATACCCAAATGGACGACCCCATTGTCCACACATATGTGTGGTCAGTAGATGCCTAACCACCAAATGCTATCACCCATTTCTCCCCTATTTTCAACTATTAAAATTCCAAATTTTATTGCAGTTCGGATATATCACAAGCAAACTATATGGAAGTAACTTAATCTAAAACCAAAATCTATTGGATAAGCTGGACGACGACCTGGGATGCATGTCCTTCGAGGACACTGCTAGTGCCATCGTCATCACCGCCACTGCCGTAGTCACTCTAGCCGTGTGCGCCACTGTGGCATCTACCTGGGATGCAGCGTCCCACCTGCGTTGCAGTCTCTCGGCTACCTCTTGGCTGTGGTGGTCGTCCTCTGCCTTGTGGAGGATGTCAGGCCAACTCCACCGCACGATTCCAAACGGACGTCTGGATTGGTCGGATTCTATCCGTTTGGGGCGCCGATGGGTTCGCCCGTGTCCAGCTTTGTCAGATGGGTCGTGCGTGCGCGCACCGCGCGGCGCGGCCGTACCCCAAATCATGTCCAGGGTGGACGTGAATAAAAAAATATAAAAACTGGAATGAAATAACTAAAAAAGTAAGTAAACGCATTTAAAAAAACGTAAAACATATATAGGAGTCGGCCACAAAACGGCCCAGTTTCCACGGCCACTTAAAAAGGCCCAGTTTTATAATTAACATATAAAAACAAAATAAAAACTCCTCCCGCGCGCTCCTGCCGCGCCCGTCGGTGTCGTGGCCGTCGCCGTCTTTACTGGCCGCCGCCGTCGTCGTCGTCGCTGACGAGGTCGACGTAGGCCGGCGGCGTCCACAGGTGGGCCGGAGGTGCGTGGTGGACTGGGGCGGGCTGGACGGCCGGAGGTGCCTGCACCACCTCCTCCCGTGGCGACGCCTCCCGCTCCGGTGAGCGCGGCGGAGTGGGGCACCAGTTCACGCCCACGTCGGCGGCCATCTCCGAAGCAGTGCAGGACCAGCCCCACCCCTGGCCCAGCAGCTGCTGGAACGCGGCCGTCGGGTCCTCCTCCATCGCCTCCTCTGGGAAGGCGACGTCCCTGGCAGCAGAGAGCGCCATGGCCTCCTCCAGGCCGTCCATTGCCGCTCGTCGTGCGTGTTCATGGAGTCGTCCATAACACGCTACAGGAGACGGGCCTCCTCCTCCGCTGTCATGCGAGGAGGGGGAGGTGGCGACGGAGACGGGGAAGGTGACGGCGTGGGCGTCAGGCCGCGCACCCGCGTACGCCCACGCGCCTCTGCACGTGGCCTCCGCGGCCCCGACACGGTGCCGGCGAAGTAGGACGTGCGTCGCACGTCGTGCTCGTCCTGGAGCCATGTGTCCCACAGCGGGAGTCGAGGGCATACTTGTGGTCGTAGTACAGGTCGTCGGGGAGGAGGCGACGGCGGCGCGCGATCTCTAGACAGCGTGCACGGCCGCTCCCCGGGACCGGCGGGATCGCACACGATCGGCGGACAGGTGCCAGTTGTTGGGGAGGTGGACGTCGCTCCAGGGAAGCGGCGTCCTCGTCTCCCAATAACGGCAGCACACCGACGCGCGGACGTAGTACCAGTCGCGCTCGCCGGCGGACGTGGGGCGATGGAGAAAGCCGTCGGTGCGGGGGCCCGGCGTGGTGGTGATGCGGAGCCGGCGCGGCGCCC
>NW_021270630.1:0-1022 GCF_002162155.2 Triticum dicoccoides
TTACATGGCGTTCTTCAATGACACGCAGGTCATACAAAAAATAAAGACAACTCCTATGGCTCCTGCCGGTTGTCATACTCATCGACATGCAAGTCGTGAATCCTATTACAAGAACATGATCAATCTCATACATTACATATATCATTCATCACATCCTTTTGGCCATATCACATCACATAGCATACCCTGCAAAAACAAGTTAGACGTCCTCTAATTGTTGTTTGCATGTTTTACGTGGCTGCTATGGGTTTCTAGCAAGAACGTTTCTTACCTACGCAAAGACCACAACGTGATATGCCAATTGCTATTTACCCTTCATAAGGACCCTTTTCATCGAATCCGATCCGACTAAAGTAGGAGAGACAGACACCCGCTAGCCACCTTATGCATCTAGTGCATGTCAGTCGGTGGAACCAGTCTCACGTAAGAGTACGTGTAAGGTCGGTCCGGGCCGCTTCATCCCATGATGCCGCCGAATCAAGATAAGACTAGTAGCGGCAAGCATATTGAACAAAATCAACGCCCACAACTATTTTGTGTTCTACTCGTGCATAGAATCTACGCAATAGACCTAGCTCATGATGCCACTGTTGGGGAACGTAGCAGAAATTCAAAATTTTCCTACGCGTATCACCAAGATCTATCTATGGAGAGACCAGCAACGAGTAGAAAGGAGAGTGCATCTACATACCCTTGTAGATCGCTAAGCGGAAGCGTTCAAGTGAACGGGGTTGATGGAGTCGTACTCGTCGTGATTCAGATCACCGATGATCAAGTGCCGAACGGACGGCACCTCCGCGTTCAACACACGTACAGCTCGACGATGTCTCCCACGCCTTGATCCAGCAAGGAGAGAGGGAGAGGTTGAGGAAGACTCCATCCAACAGCAGCACAACGGCGTGGTGGTGGTGGAGGAGCGTGGCAATCCTGCAGGGCTTCGCCGAGCACCTACGGGAGAGGAGATGTGTCACGGGAGGGAGAGGGAGGCAACCAAAGGCCTTAGGTATGATTGCTCCTCCTTT
>NW_021270631.1:0-1198 GCF_002162155.2 Triticum dicoccoides
CGGTCATTTGGTCTACTTTTATTCATTCTTTAGAAAAGGAAGGGACATTTGGTGACTATGGTTGAATGGCCTTCATCCATATTTTTGTCTGTAGACATGTCCAGGTGTGTCTACAGATACTTGGTGATGTCCGTTTCGGTGGACCGCGTTGGAGTTTCAGTTTGTTCACCCAGACCTGATCATATGGGTTGTGCTTTTAAGGTTGACCTGCGGGCATGAATTTTTGGCCCGACACGACATGCGAATAAAAGAGACGGACCGACCTTCGTCCCTCCATAAAACAAGGTTGATCCTCAAAGCCATGCCTTAAAGTCGGTCTGACACAAACTGTTTAGGGTTGTTTTGGCCCTTTTAGGCCTCTTTTAGTTCATAGGATAGGATTATCGTAGGAATAGGAATTTTGTAGGAAATGAGATGGCATGTATCTCAAATCCTATGAGTAGGAATAGGAAACGAGATTTTATTTGGTTGACACCAAAGGAATTTTTCCATTGAGTCTAGGCTTATTTTTATTTTCCTATAAAATGTGAAGGATAGAAACCAATCCTATGTAGGAATAGGAATCTATTCCTATAAACCAAAGGGCTCTAAAGAAAAAAATCCTATAAGAATCCTATCCTCTAGAATTCTTATGAAATTCCTCCAAACCAAAAGAGGCCTTAACTTTAGCGTTTTTCAGAGCCGTTTAAGCCTTTTAATGTGTGCCGACCAATAGTCTTGTCATGATGGGTCGGCCCTCTTAGCCCACGTGCCAAGAAGATTCTCGAGCCAAGGCCTTCGGGCCGACTCGTCATGACCTTTTATTGGATCGCTTGCTGGTGTAGGTGCATATGGCCAGGACAGGGTTCAGCCCCAGGGATCCTATTTGGCGTGCATGTCACTGATTAGCGACCGCGCAGACACCCCCTGCTTCCACGCTGCGTACATTTGGGCCAGCCCAACATGGCTCGTTTCCGGTTTTTACAAGGTTCTAGAGCCTTCCCAAACCGTAATTTATTTTTTCATTCTTTTTTTTTCATTTTTCATTTTTGTTCTTTAGTTTCTTTTTTGCTTGCCTTTTTCCTTTTTTCTGTCATTTTCCCTTTTTATATTTTCATTTTGTGAACATTTTTCAAATATGTGAACATCTTTTAAATAGTGATTTTTTTGGAAATCATGATCATGTTTCAAATTCGTATTTTTTTGAAATAGTTAACAT
>NW_021270632.1:0-1200 GCF_002162155.2 Triticum dicoccoides
CGGTCATTTGGTCTACTTTTATTCATTCTTTAGAAAAGGAAGGGACATTTGGTGACTATGGTTGAATGGCCTTCATCCATATTTTTGTCTGTAGACATGTCCAGGTGTGTCTACAGATACTTGGTGATGTCCGTTTCGGTGGACCGCGTTGGAGTTTCAGTTTGTTCACCCAGACCTGATCATATGGGTTGTGCTTTTAAGGTTGACCTGCGGGCATGAATTTTTGGCCCGACACGACATGCGAATAAAAGAGACGGACCGACCTTCGTCCCTCCATAAAACAAGGTTGATCCTCAAAGCCATGCCTTAAAGTCGGTCTGACACAAACTGTTTAGGGTTGTTTTGGCCCTTTTAGGCCTCTTTTAGTTCATAGGATAGGATTATCGTAGGAATAGGAATTTTGTAGGAAATGAGATGGCATGTATCTCAAATCCTATGAGTAGGAATAGGAAACGAGATTTTATTTGGTTGACACCAAAGGAATTTTTCCATTGAGTCTAGGCTCATTTTTATTTTCCTATAAAATGTGAAGGATAGAAACCAATCCTATGTAGGAATAGGAATCTATTCCTATAAACCAAAGGGCTCTAAAGAAAAAAAATCCTATAAGAATCCTATCCTCTAGAATTCTTATGAAATTCCTCCAAACCAAAAGAGGCCTTAACTTTAGCGTTTTTCAGAGCCGTTTAAGCCTTTTAATGTGTGCCGACCAATAGTCTTGTCATGATGGGTCGGCCCTCTTAGCCCACGTGCCAAGAAGATTCTCGAGCCAAGGCCTTCGGGCCGACTCGTCATGACCTTTTATTGGATCGCTTGCTGGTGTAGGTGCATATGGCCAGGACAGGGTTCAGCCCCAGGGATCCTATTTGGCGTGCATGTCACTGATTAGCGACCGCGCAGACACCCCCTGCTTCCACGCTGCGTACATTTGGGCCAGCCCAACATGGCTCGTTTCCGGTTTTTACAAGGTTCTAGAGCCTTCCCAAACCGTAATTTATTTTTTCATTCTTTTTTTTTTCATTTTTCATTTTTGTTCTTTAGTTTCTTTTTTGCTTGCCTTTTTCCTTTTTTCTGTCATTTTCCCTTTTTATATTTTCATTTTGTGAACATTTTTCAAATATGTGAACATCTTTTAAATAGTGATTTTTTTGGAAATCATGATCATGTTTCAAATTCGTATTTTTTTGAAATAGTTAACAT
>NW_021270633.1:0-919 GCF_002162155.2 Triticum dicoccoides
GAAGAACATTTGGAACATTTACGTGCTATTTTTATTGCTCTACGTGATGCACGTTTGTTTGGTAACCTTGGGAAGTGCACCTTTTGCACCGACCGAGTATCTTTTCTTGGCTATGTTGTTACTCCACAGGGAATTGAAGTTGATAAAGCCAAGATTGAAGCTATTGAGAGTTGGCCGCAACCCAAAACGGTCACACAAGTGAGGAGTTTTCTTGGCCTCGCTGGATTCTATAGGCATTTTGTGAGAGATTTCAGCACCATTGCTGCACCTCTCAATGAGCTTACAAAGAAAGATGTGCCTTTTCTTTGGGGTACCGCACAGGAAGAAGCCTTCTCGGTATTGAAAGATAAGTTGACACATGCTCCTTTACTCCAACTTCCTGATTTTAATAAGACTTTTGAGCTTGAATGTGATGCTAGTGGAATTGGATTAGGCGGTGTGTTATTACAAGATGGCAAACCTGTTGCATACTTTTCTGAAAAATTAAGCGGGCCTAGTCTGAATTATTCTACTTATGATAAAGAGTTATATGCTCTTGTTCGGACTTTAGAAACATGGCAACATTATTTATGGCCCAAAGAATTTGTTATACATTCTGATCATGAATCTTTGAAACATATTAAAAGTCAAGCTAAACTGAATCGTAGACATGCTAAATAGGTTGAATTCATTGAGACTTTTCCTTATGTCATTAAACACAAGAAGGGAAAAGAAAATGTTATTGCTGATGCATTGTCTCGCCGCTATACTATGCTTTCACAACTTGACTTCAAAATATTTGGTTTGGAGACCATCAAAGATCAATATGTGCATGATGCTGATTTTAAAGATGTAATGCAGAATTGTAAAGAAGGAAGAATGTGGAACAAGTTCGTCGTTAACGATGGATTTGTGTTTCGTGCTAACAAGCTATGCATTC
>NW_021270634.1:0-796 GCF_002162155.2 Triticum dicoccoides
CGGACTAGAGACGCGAGCCTAGAACATTAATGAGGTCACGGCGTAGCACAACTAGCATCAATGAAGGATACTAAGTAGCTCTTGACAGCAAGATATAAGTGAAGATCACAACGGCAGTGAAGATAATGATGAAAAACAACTGCCAAGCAGGATATACAACAACTCTCTCTCCAACTTTCCTCTTGAAAAGTTTGAGACAATTTTCTGATAAATTCTTTCAAAGAATGCTACTAACTCAAGCTTTCCAATGCAAAAAGAATCACTCAATTCCGAGTTGATATGAGGAGTCAAAGAATTCTAAAACTGGCCTGAAAAATTGGAACAAGTTGTGTTCACGAACTTCGGAGGGCAAAAAGACCTATTTAAAAGCCGATTTTGAGGTGTCAAATATTGAACTAGCTTCTGCAACTATTTAGATGCGGCTCGTTGCTAGCTTCAATTTGAGTACTCACGGAGCCAAAACGGACTTCGTATGAGGAAGATACACCTGTTTTACTGAACAGTGCGCAAAACAGATTCCAATCCGAATTCAGGTACGAGATTGATTCTAGATAGATCCAATTTTTTTTCTTCTCTCTTTTTTTTCTCACCCTTTTTTTTCTTTTTCTTCTCTCTCTTTTTCTTTTTTTTTTCTTTCCTTTTTTCTCTTTTTTTTCTCTATCTTTTTTTTTCTTTCCAAGACAAACTAGATAAGATGCAGATTGGATCACGCGAAGATGTGAATGACCTCAACTATGATTATGACAATGAACAGTGCGAAGCACGTGGTGGAAATTAATAGATGGGATGGTGGACA
>NW_021270635.1:0-2908 GCF_002162155.2 Triticum dicoccoides
GTCACCGCACTGCTACCTCGATGGGAAGGCCGCGACTGGGAGGGGAGAGGCTGGAGGGTTACTGGGGGAAGGGCGTCGTCGTGCTTTCCCTCTTCGGCCGCCGTCATCAGCCAACCGCCATCAGAAGAGGATGGGGAGAGGAACAGGGTAAAGGAAGGAGAGGACAGGTTATGTTGAGGACTATTTAGGCATTTCGACAATTCTGCAAGGTCCAGGACGTAAAACGTACCTGCAACCCTTCTTGTGATAAATATGTTCCGTCTATTATGAATCCAGTGGCCCAGAATCTACACGTGCATTCGTTGCACCAGTTGAACCGGTGCATAGGATACGTCCTCTCCATTGGTGCACTCTTTCGCCGTTCTTGTATTAGTGTATTGTATGTTAACTAAGTACTTATTCAAGAAAAAAACGCCAAGCCCATGCTTCATGCGCAACAAGCTTCATGCTTTTAATGTTAGGATTAGTAGTAGTAAACTAACACATGGATTCTACCTACCAGTCTAGCTGATCAAAAGTCTAATTAACAACATTCTCAGTGAGGGATTGGATTAAGCAAAAGCTTTGACCAAATTAATTAGGTGACCAAGCCAATGTTCTCATCAACTCAACTGTCTCTTGGACTGATGTACGGACATCGTACTACTTGTTGGAAATATGAGCAAATTACTACGAGATTTAATCCGAATGAACACAAGATAAATCATGACAACAATAATAGAGATTAAACTAATCATGCGAACTAGCATAGTAGATGAACAAATCACTTCTAGGGCACATACTAGAAACATGAATTCTACCACGATCTCGAACAGAAAGGATACTACTAGGATATGTACAGTGCAGTGCACTTACAGTTGCCGGATTAGAGCTGGACGCTGTGGAACATGGTGAGCTGCAGCCTCTGGCCCGCCGGATTTGATGAGCTATACTACCGGAGCTCGGTGGCATCGAGCAAGGAGGGTATGGGGGTGTACAGCAGCCGAACATGGAAGTGCGTTGACCAGGGGAGATCGAGGAGACGCCGAGCGTCACCGCACTGCTACCTCGATGGGAAGGCCGCGGCTGGGAGGGGAGAGGCTGGAGGGTTACTGGGGGAAGGGTGTCGTCGTGCTCTCCCTCTTCGGCCGGCGTCATCAGCCAGCCGCCATCAGAAGAGGATGGGGAGAGGAACAGGATAAAGGAAGGAGAGGACATGTTATGTTGAGGACTATTTAGGCATTTCGACAATTCTGTAAGGTCCAGGACGTAAAACGTACCTGCAACCCTTCTTGTGATAAATATGTTCCATCTATTATGAATCCAGTGGCCCAGAATCTACAGGTGCATTCGTTGCACCAGTTGAACCAGTGGATAGGATACATCCTCTCCATTGATGCACTCTTTCGCCGTTCTCGTATTAATGTATTGTATGTTAACTAAGTACTTATTCAAGCAAAAAAACGCCAAGCCCATGCGGCTTCATGCGCAACAAGCTTCAGGCTTTTAGTGTTAGGATTAGTAGTAGTAAACTAACACATGGATTCTTCCTACCAGTCTAGCTGATCAAAAGTTTAATTAACAACAGTCTCAGTGAGGGATTGGATTAAGCAAAAGCTTTGACCAAATTAATTAGGTGACCAAGCCAATGTTCTCATCAACTCAACTGTCTCTTGGAATGATGTATGGACATCGTACTACTTGTTGGAAATATGAGCAAAATTACTAGGAGATTTAATCCGAATGAACACAAGATAAATCATGATAGCAATAACATATATTAAACTAATCATGCAAACTAGCATAGTAGATGAACAGATCACATCTAGGGCACATACTAAAAACATGAATTCTACCATGATCTCGAACAGAAAGGATACTATTAGGATATGTACAGTGCAGTGCACTTACAGTTGCCGGATTGGAGCTGGACGCTGTGGAACATGGTGAGCTGCAGCCTCCGGCCCGCCGGATTTGATGAGCTGTACTACCGGAGCTCGATGGCGTCGAGCAGGGAGGGTATGGGGATGTACAGCAGCCGAACATGGAAGTGCGTTGACGAGGGGAGATCGAGGAGACGCCGAGCGTCACCGCACTGCTACCTCGATGGGAAGGCCGCGTCTGGGAGGGGAGAGGCTGGATGGTTACTGGGGGAAGGGCATCGTCATGCTCTCCCTCTTCGACCGCCGTCATCAGCCAGCCGCCATCAGAAGAGGATGGGGAGAGGAACAGGATAAAGGAAGGAGAGGGTAGGTTATTTTGAGGACTATTTAGGCATTTCGACAATTCTGGAAGGTCCAAGACGTAAAACGTACCTGCAACCCTTCTTGTAATAAATATGTTTCATCTATTATGAATCCAGTGGCCCAGAATCTATAGGTGCATTCGTTGCACCAGTTGAACTGGTGCATAGGATACGTCCTCTCCATTAGTGCACTCTTTCGCCGTTCTCGTATTAATTTATTGTATGTTAACTAAGTACTTATTCAAGCAAAAAAACGCCAAGCCCATGCTTCATGCGCAACAAGCTTCATGCTTTTAGTGTTAGGATTAGTAGTAGTAAACTAACACATGGATTCTACCTACCAGTCTAGCTGATCAAAAGTCTAATTAACAACAGTCTCAGTGAGGGATTGGATTAAGCAAAAGCTTTGACCAAATTAATTAGGTGACCAAGCCAATGTTCTCATCAACTCAACTGTCTCTTGGACTGATGTACGGACATCGTACTACTTGTTGGAAATATGAGAAAATTACTATGAGATTTAATCCGAATGAACACAAGATAAATCATGACAGCAATAACAGAGATTAAACTAATCATGTGAACTAGCATAGTAGATGAACATATCACATTTAGGGCACATACTAGAAACATGAATTCTACCACGATCTCGAACAGAAAGGATAGAATCACATATGATGCAAC
>NW_021270636.1:0-3372 GCF_002162155.2 Triticum dicoccoides
GCCATCCTGCATTATAGGCCGTCCGATTTATATCTGGCGGACAGCAAGGAAACTATGATGGTTGAAGTTGGCAACAATCATGATTGTAGATTCTTATTGAAATAGAGAAACGAATTCAAATTTAGTTCGAATTGTAGCGGTGGTATAGACATTTAGAATGCACTAAAATGTTGGTATGAGTAGGTTACATGCATTATACAGCAAGCGAAAAAATATAATCGGACATAACATGGATTCATACTCCCTCCTTCCATCTATATAGGGCGTAATGAGATTTTTAAGACCGCCTTTGACTATTGACAAGATTAATAGTACATGACATGCACAATGTGAAAATTATATCATTGAAAGAACCTTTCACAGACGAATTTAACGGTGTGCTTTGTGTAAGTTGCATGTCATATATCATTGCTCTAATATTTGGTCAAAGTTAGCATAAAAACGCATTAGGCCCTATATAGATGGAAGGAGGGAGTAGCTTTGAATAGCATTTGTATAGTAAAATGGGGCAAGACTCTCTCTTTGTGTTGTGTGAATAGTTTTATTTTTTTGTTTTCTTTTTGGTTGAGGGGAGTGCAAATTGATTTGGTACGTACAAGTACAATATTACTACATGTTAGGCTTGTCCCTAAAATTCAACCCGCGTCTTGTTATATCCCGAAAATTCAGATATCGTGCTCCCAAAACTGGCGCCTTCACAACCCGCGCCTTGCTATCCCGAAATTACAACGCGCGCGAAAACTCCCTCCAGCTGCCAAATCCCGACACGCGAAATCCCCCTTCTAACCCTGAGCCGAAAGGGCCGCTAGTTCAAATTGGTGGGGGGTACTTTTGTAACACACCCTACATTTTGGACAAGCGCGTCCCTATGCCATGCTTCACCCCCTCCCATCGCCCCCTTTTCGCCATTCGAAATCCCAGGCCGCCATAACCTCTCCGCTCCAGCCGCGAAACCCCACCCTCCTCCGTCCGCCATGTCACCACTGCCCAGCCGGAGCCTCTTCCCCGACGACGTCGTCCACCACAACAGCTCGACGTCCCTCGTCCACCTCCCCGGATGAGGATCCGTCGTCCATCTTGCCGTCCCGCCGGTTCAGCCGCCCCGTCCTCCACCTCCAAGGAGCTGCTCCGACGATCGCCTCGTCTATCGCGGCTGCTCCATCCCCATAGCGCCGCCTTAACCTACTCCACCGGAACCGCAGCATCCTCACCGACTCCTCGGACAAAGCCGAGGCCTCCTCGGCGCCACCAAAGAGGTTGTACACTCATCGCATCACACCTTCTCCTTAACTCGACCTCCCGGCGCCGACGGTGCTCCATCCCGCACCCCCATGGAGCCGCTACCTTGAAGTCGGCGCCGCGGGCGACATCTCCACGGTGACTCTCCCCTAATGCGAGGCCCCTTCGGCGGCGGCGGCCATACCAGACGGATCTGTTGCTGCTGCTCCGGCTCTCGCTCGATCGCTCGCTCACCCAGCTGCTGCTGCTGCTCTCCCCCTCGCTCGTGCTGCTGCTCTGCTCCGATTAAGCCACACTTCAGTTGACTGAATCGACTTTTGGGTCAGTCGATTTTCAGGGGTTGGGGGCTCGCCGGAGTTAAGGAAGAACCACCCGCAGTGGGGACG
Organism: Triticum dicoccoides; assembly: GCF_002162155.2. Taxonomy (NCBI): domain Eukaryota; kingdom Viridiplantae; phylum Streptophyta; class Magnoliopsida; order Poales; family Poaceae; genus Triticum; species Triticum dicoccoides. The sequence continues at coordinate 1,626 of NW_021270636.1, forward strand.
GGGGCTCGCCGGAGAGGTACCCCACTATCTATCTTAGGGTTCAAGGTGGGGGCGGAGGGCCTAGAGGGCTGGTCGGGGCGGCGGTGGTGAGTTGTTTCGGGGCGGCGAGGCGGCGCTGGGGCCAGCGGTTCGGTCGGTGGTGGCTGGCGGCTCAAGGGGGTGCGGGTTGAAGATGAACTGCGGGCCCTCCCTAAACTACATGTCAAGTGCCTCTTTGCCACCATTGCGTTCAGTTTCGACAGTAGCATTCAGATTCCACAGTAAATTTCAGTTTCGATAGTTAAGTTCAGAGTCAACAGTTTTTACCTCATCTGTTGTAGTCAGGTGGTTTTTGGTGATGTTAATTTTACATCCATTTTACATCATCTATTGGAGATGCTATTAGAATCCCACTTGATATTGACAATGTTTGTCTTGTGCTGCTTCAGCCTTGACGTCTTACGGCTCACCGGAGCTGCTCCAACGACAGAACGATCCATCACAACAGAGCAGTGCCCTGGATGCCATCTATAGATTCCTCAGATCTTCCTCCACGCCACCGACAGCCACCTTTGCCTCAACTGCTTCAGTGACCAACCCAATGATGCTGAGGTCGACACGGCTACGGCAAAAAGGTTGTACACTTGTTGCATCACTTATTACTATACATTCATGTCGATCCATTAGGGATATTTTGGTTCAACGGAAAAACATCGATCCACTGGTTGTTACCATCACTCTAAATTTCCGCATGCTCTCCTTACATAATCTCACCATTTATTTTTCGTATGCATGTCAGATATTGTACACAGTCATGCTGAACATGTAGAGAAAAAGAGAAGAGTTTTGCGTGGCAATACAATGTCATGCAGACATCGCTCCATGGTGGGTTCAATGGCAAACCCTCCCCACCCCTCTCCAGATTGTAATCCAGAGGAAGATATCTGTTCTGAGGCGGATTCAGACGCCGCTGACCACTCCTATTTACCACCCAAGGTGTTTGCTCTACCTTGGCATGATGATGTTAGTCATATCATGCATATGTTGCCTCGCAGTGCCTCCTTTTGACATCATATATGTCATCTACTTAGTTTAGACATGTTCTGTAATGCCACCTGTTTAGTTTCTATATCATATATGGGAATTATGCAGTCTCATGTCTTTTAGCCAGCCATAATATATGTGAAATGTGCAACGCCATCCTGTTTAACTAGGCATCATATATTTGAATGATATCTTGCCCATCCTTTTCTTCATTACATTTCCATTTGTCGACAATGTTTATACATTAAACTACTCTTCCTGTGAATCAGCCATTTGGGTGGGAGATGAAAAAATCTGGAGTGAAAACAAGGCCTTCAGAGCAGACAGTGCTACCTGTCGATGCAGATCTCTTGTTGGGTCCCGATAGCTCCTCAGAGATGGATTCAGAGACAGATGACCAATCCTATTCCCCCACTGAGGTGTATGCTCTAACTTGGCATGGTTATACTGCTCATATCATGCACATGGTGTCTTGCATTGCATAGTTTAGACATCATATACACAATATTCAACACCACGTTCTTAGTTCAGACATCATATCGAATGCCCTTTGTTTAGCATATAAATCACATATGTGAATTAAATGATGCGATCCTGATTACTTAGATAACATGTAGGTGAATTATGTCATGCGATCCTGTTTAGTTATTCATCATATCTTTGAATTATGTTATGCTATGCTATCCAGTTTAGATAGACATCATATATGTGAAATTATGTCATG
>NW_021270637.1:0-1941 GCF_002162155.2 Triticum dicoccoides
CTGGCTCTTGCATCGTGAGTTCGGCAGGTCGACTGCCGGACAGGGCCTCTGGTGAACGGAGTCCTGTGGGTAAGAAAAAATAAAAAAAGAAAAAGAGCGACACACTTAGGAGCCCTTGGTGTGGTTGAGCCGCACTCTGGGCCTGTCATGGTCGTGCCCCTCCCCCTATGCCCATGGTATCTCCAGAGCGTAATGATGTACGCGAAGGACTAGTCTTGCAATTATGCAAGGGCTGGGGTTGGGGCCGCATTGCTACGCGTGCTCGGAACGTGCCAGGTGGTCTTGTTGTAGGTTACTCCGGGCGCGTTTAGCCGTGTCCGGTCACTTAACGGCCGGACTCGAAAATTGCCTTAAGAGGCTGCTCTGTACTTCTGCCGCGAGAGCCGCTGTGTGTTCCTCCGTTCGGAGGGAGCGTTCAGTGTTTCCGTTGACCCTGATGACTCCTCGAGGGCCTGGCATCTTGAGCTTGAGGTATGCGTAGTGTGGCACCGCGTTGAACTTTGCAAACGCGGTTCATCCGAGCAGAGCATGATAGCCGCTGCGGAACAGGACTATATCGAAGATTAACTCCTCTCTTCGGAAGTTATCCGGGGATCCGAAGACCACTTCCAGTGTAACCGAGCCTGTACAATTGGCCTCTACACCTGGTATGAAGCCTTTGAAGGTCGTCTTTGTGGGTTTAATCCTTGAGGGTCTATGCCCATCTTGCGCACTGTATCCTGATAAAGCAGGTTCAGGTTGTTGCCGCCGTCCATCAGGACTCTAGTGAGGTGAAATCCATCGATGATTGGGTCTAAAACCAATGCGGCGAATCCACCATGGCGGATACTGGTGGGGTGGTCCCTTCGATCAAAAGTGATCGGGCAGGAGGACCATGGGTTGAACTTTGGGGCGACTGGCTCCATTGCATATACGTCCCTGAGTGCACGCTTCCGCTCCCTCTTGGGTATGTGAGTTGCGTATATCATGTTCACCGTCCGCACTTGTGGGGGGAAACCTTTCTGTCCTCTATTGTTCGGCGGCCGGGTCTCTTCCTCGTCATCGCTATGCAGCCCCTTGTCATTGTTTTCGGCAATTAACTTGCCTGCCTGCTTAAATACCCAACAATCCCTGTTGGTGTGATTAGCTGGCTTTTCAGGGGTGCCGTGTATCTGGCAAGAGCGGTCGTGTATTCGGTCCAAATTTGACGAGCCTGGAGTAGTTCTTTTGAATGGCTTTTTCCGCTGACCGGGTTTAGAGCCTCTGAATCCAGCGTTGACTGTCGTATCCTCAGTGTTATCGCCGTTAACGCGGCGTTTGTTTTTGTTTCGACGCGACGTGCCATTGCGGTCCTTGGTATCCGGACTGCCAGAATTTTTGCTGAGGTTGTTACTGCGGGCTAGCCAGCTGTCCTCTCCCGCGCAGAAGCAGGTCATGAGTGATGTGAGGGCTGCCATGGATTTCGGCTTTTCCTGTCCTAGGTGCCGGGCCAGCCACTCATCGCGGATGTTATGTTTGGAGGCTGCAAGGGCCTCTGCATCCTGACAGTCGACGATTTGATTTTTCTTTGTTAAGAACCGTGTCTAGAACTGTCTGGCCGATTCGTCTGGCTGCTGAATTATGCGGCTTAGGTCATCGGCGTCTGGTGGTCGCACATATGTGCCCTGGAAGTTGTCAAGGAATGCGGCTTCCAGGTCTTCCCAACACCCAATTGATTCTGCTGGCAAGCTGTTAAGCCAATGCCGAGCTGGTCCTTTAAGCTTGAGTGGGAGGTATTTGATGGCGTGGAGATCGTCACTGCGGGCCATGTGGATATGAAGGAGATAGTCTTCGATCCACACCGCGGGGTCTGTTGTGCCATCGTAGGATTCAATGTTCATGGGTTTAAACCCTCCGGGGATTTGATGCTCCATTACTTCAACTGTGAAGCATAGTGGGTGTGCGGCGCCTCTATATTGGGCT
>NW_021270638.1:0-1136 GCF_002162155.2 Triticum dicoccoides
TGAAATTCTTTGAACTGTTCAAATGTTTCAAACTTATGTTTCATCAAGTAGATATCCCCATATCTGCTCAAATCATCTGTGAAGGTCAGAAAATAATGATACCTGCTGCAAGCTTTAATATTCACCGGACCACATACATCAGTATGTATGATCTCCAACAAATCTGTTGCTTGCTTCATTGTTCCGGAGAACGGCGTTTTAGTCATCTTGCCCAAAAGGCATGGTTCGCAAGCATCAAGTGATTCATAATCAAGTGATTCCAAAATCCCATCAGCATGGAGTTTCTTCATGCGCTTTACACCAATATGACCTAAACGGCAGTGCTACAAATAAGTTGCACTATCATTATTAACTTTGCATCTTTTGGTTTCAATATTATGATTATGTGTATCACTACGATCGAGATTCAACGAACTATTTTCATTGGGTGTGTAACCATATAAGGTTTTATTCATGTAAACAGAACAACAATTTATTCTCTTACTTAAATGAATAACCGTATTACAATAAACATGATCAAATCATATTCATGCTCAACGCAAACACCAAATAACACTTATTCAGGTTCAACACTAATCCCGAAAGTATAGGGGAGTGTGCGATGATGATCATATCAATCTTGGAACCACTTCCAACACACATCGTCACTTCACCCTTAACTAGTCTCTGTTTATTCTGCAACTCCCGTTTCGAGTTACTAATCTTAGCAACTGAACTAGTATCAAATACTGAGGGGTTGCCATAAACACTAGTAAAGTACACATCAATAACATGTATATAAAATATACTTATGTTCACTTTGCCATCCTTCTTATCTGCCAATCACTTGGGGTAGTTCCGCTTCCAGTGACCAGTCCCTTTGCAGTAGAAACACTTAGTCTCAGGCTTAGGACCAGACTTGGGCTTCTTCACTTGAGCAGCAACTTGCTTGCCATTCTATTTGAAGTTCCCCTTCTTCCCTCTGCCCTTTTCTTGAAACTAGTGGTCTTGTCTACCATCAACACTTGATGTTTTTCTCGATTTCTACCTTCGTCAATTTCCGCATTACGAAGAGCTTGGGAATTATTTCCGTTATCCCTTGCATATCATAGTTCATCACGAAGTTCTACTAACTTGGTGATGGTGACTAGAGAATT
>NW_021270639.1:0-948 GCF_002162155.2 Triticum dicoccoides
TGATGAAGTCCATACCAACTTTATCCCATTTCCATTCAGGAATAGCTAAAGGCTGAAGGGTGCCAGCAGGTCTCTGATGCTCTGCCTTAACGCGACGACAAACGTCACATTTAGCAATGAACTCAGCGATTTCTCTCTTCATCCTAGTCCACCAGAACCTCTGGCGTAGGTCCTGATACATCTTAGTACTACCGGGATGAATCGTGAGAGGGGATTCATGCGCCTCCTTAAGAATCAATTGTCGAAGATGTTGCTTCTTGGGGACCACCAGGCGGTTTCCAAAGAAAACAACACCTCGAGCATCAACAGAGAAACTACCAGCAACTCCCTTCTTAACGTTATCCTTGATACGAGAAATACCCGTATCATATTGCTGGCTAGTTATGATCTGATCCTCAAGAGCAGGTTTCGCCACCAAGGTAGAAAGGAATCCGTGAGGAGCAATGTGAAGGTTAAGCTTACAGAATTCCTCATGGAGAAGTGGTTGGCCTTGCTGCAACATGAGATTGTTGCAATAGGATTTATGGCTTAGAGCATCAGCCATGACATTGGCTTTGCCTGGGGTGTAGGTAATCCCTAGATCATAATCTGTGATTAACTCCAACCAACGTCTTTGCCTAAGGTTCAGATCTGGTTGGGTGAAGATATACTTGAGACTCTGGTGATCAGTGTAGATCTCGCAACATTTACCAAGGAGGTAATGTCGCCAGGTCTTGAGTGCATAGACTACGGCTGCAAGCTCTAGATCATGTGTAGGATAATTCTCCTCATGTGGATGCAACTGTCGAGATGCATAGGCAATCACATGACGATCCTGCATAAGAATGCAACCTAGTCCCTGTCGTGAGGCGTCGCAGTAGATAATAAAGTCTTTAGTGAAATCCGGTGGCACAAGTATGGGAGCAGAAGTCAGGCGTCTTTTCAGCTCCTGAAAACTGTACTCACACT
>NW_021270640.1:0-1318 GCF_002162155.2 Triticum dicoccoides
TGTGGATACATGGGTTGGTATGCCGAACAAAGTTCAACATAATTCTTCCGGATAACCCATGCAGAAAGGTAGAACTGGCAGAGCCACAATATATAATGGAGAACTCATCAAGAATAATCCTGTTGTGATATTTCAGTTTAACGAGGAACTTCTGCCATAAGTAGTTCATGGTATTTGGAAGAAGAAGATACCACGGACTTCAAGGACTATCGCAAAGGTTACTAATATCCTGAAGGAACTAGCAAACACTATCAACATGAAGTAAGTAGAGTGAATCTCAGGTTCAAGAACCCAGGAACAGAATACCTATTACTAAGTAGCATCACGGGATGCTTTCGAGAATGATGGCCAGAATCATCACACTGGGAACACAAATCATGGCTAAATTACTAGATGATCCCCTGAGACACCTAGGGTCATAATAATTATTCCAACATAAAGGTCGAGGCAGTAGAATACCTCAACTCAACAATTAGTGTGATTGAGCTGGCATAAAGGAGCATCGAAACCAGAGGGAAAGGATTTTGCAAATGCATCAGATTATTTAGAAATCTGTAATGACTCGGACAGCATAACGGCTGTAAATGCTCAGAAAAGATTTGAGACATTCACAAAAATGGTGGCATAACCACTCAGAAGCACAATATCAAGGTTTCGAGATCAACAATTAACATATGGAGGTAGTAGGAACTGAACTCAAGCTTAAATCCAACAATCTTATAAGTCTACGGATTAGTAACATGTGATCCTGATGGGAAGAAGAGATAGCCTAGTTCTTAATCCCCGTAGAAGAGAAGATGATGACTCAGATCAGAAGGCCATGAGGTATAAGGAGTAAAAAGAGCCTTATGTTCCATCCCACAATCAAATCCCTTATATAACTAAAGAATTTCTAGACTCAACTTCGACCAGTTTGGCTTGGTAATCCTACAGGCAGTCAAGCTCTGATACCAACGCTGTCAGGACCCCGACTCAATGCCACATCGATCTAGCATGTAACACCTCATATCACTTTGCGGCCTCACGCACGGTATCCCCACGGGTGTCGCATTACCTTTGCCCGGGACCGTTTGCGCCTTTTGGCACACGTATATGACAGTGTCGCTAGCATCCATATGATAAGGAGCCCGGGCTGACATGGCTAGTCGTAAACCCAAAGTGGCACAGACTTACAGGGACAGGCATCCATGACCCAGCATCGAACGTGTCGGTCATCAGCGAGTGAATCCAGGCTGTAGCACTGGGCTAGCAGGACTCCGGTGAACCGGGCTGTAGCGGGCTAACAGGACTCCGGTATTCATCGCGTGACATTTCCCCT
>NW_021270641.1:0-938 GCF_002162155.2 Triticum dicoccoides
CCCCCCCTCGCCGGAGCAGCCCTCCACATCGCCGTCTCCTTCCTACCATCTCTGCCTCACGTACAGGTAACTCCGTTTTCGTTTTCAGATTTATTTCCGTAACAGATTTAGTTCCGTTCTTGTTTAGCTTATAACTTTTGATCTAGAAGTCCAATGATGCTGATTCTTTTTGCGTTAGATCACAATTTTCTTGTAGTTTCCAAAAATATATAATTTGTCTATGTTTGGATTTATAAAAATTTAGTTAGATCAGATTTGAATTAAAGCTTGTTTTGCTTATTCCGGGAGTTTAAAAATAGGTTTTTAATTAATTCCTTTTGCTCCTGGTCTCTAGGACCTTTGTTTATCCAGTGGTATTTAGTATTTTATTTTCAGGTTATTTTAAATTAAGTTTTTTAGCAAAACAGTACTGTTTTAGGATTAGTTCTGTTTTAGCTTCTTCTTTATTGTTTTTATTAGTTTTAAAGTATTTCTTTTTGTCACTTTTGACAAAATTAGTTGTGTTTCTGTTAGACAACAGGAGAAAATTTATTTGATTTTAAAAAAAAAATATTCCTTAGTTTTGTATGAAACCTTCTATAGGTCATAGTTAAAGTTTTATAAAAGCTTTTTATTTGTTTCTTCTTGCAAATAAAATTTCATAAAAAAAATACTTTCTGTTAAATTAGTTATTTTGCATTTTATTTTCTGTTAATTTATTAGTTTAGTATTTTAATTGTTGTTAAGTTTTTACTTACGGCAAAATTTGATGTTTGTAGCAAAGTCATAGATCTTCGTTAGTAGTTTTTCTTTGTAGTTTTATTTGAAGTTTCTTTTGATTTTGTTTGAGTTTTATTATCGATTTTCCTTGCTGTTTTGATTGTTATTTTGAGTGCTAAAATTGTTTGCTAGGATGTTTGCTTATGTGAATGCTATGTTTGACTATATAGATTTTCAAC
>NW_021270642.1:0-1357 GCF_002162155.2 Triticum dicoccoides
GCACCATTCTGAGGATGAAGCAACTTGGGAAAGGGAGGATCGTCTTCGACTTGAGTATCCCGCCTTCTTCCCGGAGGAACCCAAATCTCGGGACGAGATTCTTTTGAGTGGGGGTGAGTTGTCACACCCTAGCTAGTCATGCATCAGAGTGTGTGCATCATGTTTAAAATTCCATTTAATTTGAAATGGGGATTTGTGAAACCCTCAGAATCATTTCTGAAAAATGACCCAAATAAAAATTTCTCCAAAAGGGTCCAAGAAAATGCTCATGTTGCTCTCTGAAAATATTGGACAGAGATAAAAATCAAACCAATATTTTTAAGAGCTCATAGGTATTTAATTTGGGCATTTGGAATTAATGCATAAATATTTGCATTGGAAATATATTAGTTATATATATTAATATATGTCCAAATATTATGTCAATTATAAAGGAGCTCTGGAATAATATATCTAGCTCCTGCAAAAAGTGGCATAAGGTAAATAAATGATTTAATATATTATTTAAATCAAAACAAATGTCAGAAATTAGAAAAAGAAAAATAAATAAAAGGAGGAGCTTACCTGGGCTCCTCCCTGTGCAGCCCAGCCAGCTGGCCGGCCCAGCCAGCAGGCGGCCCAGCCCGCCTCCCTCCTCTGTCGTCTTCGTCCTCGACAGAGGGAGGGGAGTGTGGCCGGCGCGCGCGCGCGCCACCGCGCCACGCCACCTGCTCGCCTGCCTGCCTGCCCTCCCCTCCTCGTCTCGATGCCCCGGACGACGCCACGCCCTCCCCCCTGCTCTCTCTCACTCTCCCTCGGTTCTTCCCTCCTCTCCCTCGCTCTCTCTCTCACACGGCCGAACACCACTGTCGCCGCCGTTCGCCATAGCAGCCGTCTCCGGCCACCCCTCGCCCCTCCGCTGAGCTCAGGAGCTCCGCCTTGACCCCCTCTTCCTCCCCACCAAGTCAAGCCCCTCCGGAAGCCCTGCATCGCCGCCCACGTCGCCGTTCCCCTCCTCGGCCACCGGAGATCGTCGTCGTCGAATCGGGAGCTACCGGACGTCCCCGAGCCCGCTAACCATCCCTGCAGCTCCGCGGTGAGCCACTGACCCGATTCCCCCTTGCCCCGTCGTCCCTAGCATCCTGTAGCTGCCGCCCCCTTGAGCTCCGAAGCTCGCCGCCGCCGTGCCTCGTCGCCGTCGTGGCCACAGTCACCGTAGCGCCCAACCGAGCACACCCACGTCCTCACCGCACCGCGTAGAAGCCGTAGGTGCCAACCCCGCATCTCCGCAGCCGTTGTAGCCTCGACCCCGAGCTCAACCGAGCTCCGGCAGCCGCCACGGTCGTCGCCGTCGTCGGTACCGGCCACCTCAGGCACG
>NW_021270643.1:0-1652 GCF_002162155.2 Triticum dicoccoides
GGGTTCGTCAATCGTGGAAATCACTTCGGAACCCCAAAACTGAGTAACAGTCCAAGAAATGGGCTAGAATCGGCCCAAACTGCAAGTCTCGACGACCAACACATAAGCACATATTGGGGTTCAACAACCATGAAAATCACTTTTGGGACCCCAAAGCGGTGAGTAAAAGTCCGTGATACGGGCCAGAATCAGCCAAAACTGCGAGTGTTGATGACCGACACGTAAGCGCACCTTGGGGTTCAACAACTATGCAAATCGCTTTGGGCCCCCAAAACGGTAAGTAATAGTCTACAAAACGTGTCAGAATTGGCAAAACTGTGAGTGTTGACGACAAACGCCTAAACGCATCCCGGGGATTGTCAATCATGGAAATCGCTCTGGGACCCGAAAACGGTGAGTAATAGTCCACGAAACGGACCAGAATCGGCAACAATTGTGAGAGTTGATGACCAACACGTAAACGCACCTCGAATTTCACCAATCGTGCAAATCGCTTCGGGACCACAAAATGGTGAGTAATAGTCCACGAAACGGGCTAGAATCGGCCAAAACTGCCTTGGGATTCAACAACTATGCAAATCACTCCGTGACCCAAAAACAGTGAGTAATAGTCCACGAAACGGTCAGAATTCGCCAAAACTATGAGTATTGACGTCGGACATGCAAACACACCCTGGGGATCGTCAATCGTGAAAATCGCTCCGGGGCCCCATAACGGGCCAGAATCGTGAGTAATATCCACGAAACGGACCAGAATTAGCCAAAATTATGAGTGTTGATGACCGATACATAAGCACACCTTGGGGTTCGACAACCATGGAAATCGCTTTGGGACCCCAAAATGGTGTGTAATAGTCCACGAAACGGGTCAGACATGACAAAAACCGTGAGTATCGATGACCGACACGTAAACGCACCCCGGGGTTCAACAATAGTCCTTGAAACGGTCCAGAATCGACCAAAACAGCGGTTGTTGATGACCGACATGTAAGCGCACCTTGGGGTTCAACTACCATGGAAATCGCTTTGGGACCCCAAAACCGTGAGTAATAGTGCACGAAACAGGTTAGAATCGACAAAAACCGTGAGTGTTGATAACCGACACGTCAGCGCACCTTGGGGTTCAACAACTATGCAAATTGCTTCGGGACCCCAAAACGGTTAGTAATAGTCCACGAAACGGGTCAAAATTGGCCAAAACTATGAGTGTTGACGACGGACATGGAAACGCACCCTGGGATCGTCAATTGTGAAAATCGCTCCGGGACCCCGAAAAGTAATAGTCCACAAAACGGACCAGAATTGGCCAAAATTGTGAGTGTTGATGACCGACACATAAACGGAACCCGGGGTTCGTCAATCGTGGAAATGACTTCGGAACCCCAAAACTGAGTAACAGTCCAAGAAATGGGCTACAATCGGCCCAAACTGCAAGTCTCGACGACCAACACATAAGCACATATTGGGGTTCAACAACCATGAAAATCACTTTTGGGACCCGAAAGCGGTGAGTAAAAGTCCGTGATATGGGCCAGAATCAGCCAAAACTGCGAGTGTTGATGACCGACACGTAAGCGCACCTTGGGGTTCAACAACTATGCAAATCGCTTTGGGCCCCCAAAACGGTAAGTAATAGTCTACAAAACGTGTCA
>NW_021270644.1:0-914 GCF_002162155.2 Triticum dicoccoides
TGGACAATTACTCATTGTTTTGGGGCCCCGAAATAATTTCCACGATTAACGAACCCCTGGGTGCGCTTACGTGTTGGTTATGAACACTCACAGTTTTGGCCAATTCTAACGCATTTTGTGGACTTTTAGTCACCGTTTTCTAGTCCTGAAGTGATTTCCATAGTGGTTGATCCCCAAGGCGCACTTACGTGTTAGTCATCAACACTCACAGTTTTGGCTGATTCTGCCTGTTTCATGGACTATTACTCACTGTTTTGGGGCCCCAGAGTGATTTCCACGGTTAACGAACCGCAGGGTGCATTTACGTGTCGGTCATCAACACACGCAGTTTTGGCCGATTCTGGCCCGTTTCTTGGACTATTACTCTGTTTTTGGGTCCAAGCGTGATTTTCATGATTTACGAACCCCGTGGTGCGTTTACGTGTCGGTCAATGACACTCACAATTTTGGCCAATTTCTGGTCCGTTCTGTGTACTATTGAGCACCGTTTTGGAGTCCCAGAGCGATTTCCACGATTTACAATCCCCGAGGTGCGTTTGTGTCTCTGTCGTCAACACTCACAATTTTGGCCAATTCTGACGCAATTCGTGGACTATTACTCATAATTTATGGGTCCCGAAGCGATTCCATAGTGGTTGAACCCTAAGGTCCGTTTACGTGTCGGTCATCAACACTCACAGTTTTGGCCGATTCTGGCCCGTTTCATGGACTATTACTCACCATTTTGGGGCCCCGAAGTGATTTCCACGGTTGTTTGACCCCATGGTGCGCTTACGTGTCGATCATCAACAAGCGCACTTTGGGCCGATTATGGCCCATTTCTTGGATTATTACTTAGTTTTGGGGTCCCGGAGTGATTTCCACGATTGACGAACTCCGGGGTGCGTTTACGTGTCGGTCATAAACACTCGCAA
>NW_021270645.1:0-2022 GCF_002162155.2 Triticum dicoccoides
GTGTACCAGATGAGTTTTCGTTCGGAACCCTGATACTTCGAAAGAGATTGTCCAGTTTGTACACGAGGTGCATCCAGTTTTTGTCGTAACCCTTTCTACTTTTTCACACATGCTATGTGGGTGAAATGATGATACCATGCCAAGTTCCAACCTTTTTAGAGTTCATTTGTAGTGCTTTTCAATTTCTGGGTCATTTAGCTCAAAGCAAATCTTTAAATGCATGAAAAATAGCCAATGATGTCAGAAAAGGTTGAAAATTTATGATGTGGATTTTGAATGGTGCATAATGAACGCTAAAAAAGTCTGGAGTTGTAATAAGTTTAAAAAATGAAGTGCCGGTGTACCAGATGAGTTTTTGTCGAAAACCCTGATACTTCGAAAGAGATTGTCCAGTTTGTACACGAGGTGCATCCAGTTTTTGTCGTAAACCTCTCTACTTTTTCGCACATGCTATGTGGGTGAAATGATGATACCATGCCAGGTTCCAACCTATTCAGAGTTCATTTGTAGTGCTTTTCAATTTCAGGGTCATTTAGCTGAAAACAAAACTTTAAATGCATGAAAAATAGCAAATGATGTCAGAAAGGTTTGAAAGTTTATGATGTGGCTTTGAATGGTGCATACTGAACGCAAAAATAGTCTTGAGTTGTAATAAGTTTTAAAAAAAATGAAGTGCCGGTGTACCAGATGAGTTTTCGTCCGGAACCCTGATACTTCGAAAGAGATTGTCCAGTTTGTACACGAGGTGCATCCAGTTTTTGTCGTAACCCTTTCTACTTTTTCGCACATGCTATGTGGGTGAAATGATGATACCATGCCAAGTTCCAGCCTTTTCAGAGTTCATTTGTAGTGCTTTTCAATTTCAGGGTCATTTAGCTCAAAGCAAATCTTTAAATGCATGAAAAATAGCAAATGATGTCAGAAAGGGTTGAAAGTTTATGATGTGGATTTGAATGGTGCTTAATGAATGCTAAAAAAGTCTGGAGTTGTAATTAGTTTAAAAAAATGAAGTGCCGGTGTACCAGATGAGTTTTCGTCCGGAACCTTGATACTTCGAAAGAGATTGTCCAGTTTGTACACGAGGTGCATCCAGTTTTTGTCGTAACCCTTTATACTTTTTCGCACATGCTATGTGGGTGAAATGATGATACCATGCCAAGTTCCAACCTTTTTAGAGTTCATTTGTAGTGCTTTTGAATTTCAGGGTCATTTAGCTCAAAGCAAATCTTTAAATGCATGAAAAATAGCAAATGATGTCAGAAAAGGTTGAAAGTTTATGATGTGGATTTAAATGGTGCTTAATGAACGCTAAAAAAGTCTGGAGTTGTAATAAGTTTCAAAAAATGAAGTGCCGGTGTAACAGATGAGTTTTCGTCCAAAACCCTGATACTTCGAAAGAGATTGTCCAGTTTGTACACGAGGTGCATCCAGTTTTTGTCGTAACCCTTTCTACTTTTTCACACTTGCTATGTGGGTGAAATTATGATACCATGCCAAGTTCCAACATTTTTAGAGTTCATTTGTAGTGCTTTTCAATTTCTGGGTCATTTAGCTCAAAGCAAATCTTTAAATGCATGAAAAATAGCAAATGATGTCAGAAAAGGTTGAAAGTTTATGATGTGGATTTTGAATGGTGCATAATGAATGCTAAAAAAGTCTGGAGTTGTAATAAGTTTAAAAAATGAAGTGCCGGTGTACCAGATGAGTTTTTGTCGAAAACCCTGATACTTCGAAAGAGATTGTCCAGTTTGTACACGAGGTGCATCCAGTTTTTGCTGTAAACCTCTCTACTTTTTCGCACATGCTATGTGGGTGAAATGATGATACCATGCCAGGTTCCAACCTATTCAGAGTTCATTTGTAGTGCTTTTCAATTTCAGGCTCATTTAGCTGAAAACAAAACTTTAAATGCATGAAAAATAGCAAATGATGTCAGAAAGGGTTGAAAGTTTATGATGTGGCTTTGAATGGTGCATACTGAACGCAAAAATAGTCTGGAGTTGTAATAAGTTTTAAAAAAAA
>NW_021270645.1:4952-5965 GCF_002162155.2 Triticum dicoccoides
GGAACCCTGATACTTCGAAAGAGATTGTCCAGTTTGTACACGAGGTGCATCCAGTTTTTGTCGTAACCCTTTCTACTTTTTTGCACATGCTATGTGGGTGAAATGATGATACCATGCCAAGTTCCAACCTTTTTAGAGTTCATTTGTAGTGCTTTTCAATTTCAGGGTCATTTAGCTCAAAACAAATCTTTAAATGCATGAAAAATAGCAAATGATGTCAGAAAGGGTTGAAAGTTTATGACGTGGCTTTGAATGGTGCATACTAAACGCAAAAATAGTCTGGAGTTGTAATAAGTTTAAAAAAATGAAGTGCTGGTGTACCAGATGAGTTTTCGTCCGAAACCCTGATATTTCAAAAGAGATTGTCCAGTTTGTACACAAGGTGCATCCAGTTTTTGTCGTAACCCTTTCTACGTTTTAGCACATGCCATGTGGGTGAAATGATGATACCATGCCAAGTTCCAACCTTTTCAGAGTTCATTTGTAGTGCTTTTCAATTTCAGGGTCATTTAGCTCAAAGCAAATCTTCATATGCATGAAAAATAGCAAATAATGTCAGAAAAGGTTGAAAGTTTATGATGTGACTTTGAATGGTGCATAATGAATGCTAAAAAAGTCTGGAGTTGTAATAAGTTTAAAAAATGAAGTGCCGGTGTAACAGATGAGTTTTTGACGAAAACCCTGATACTTCGAAAGAGATTGTCCAGTTTGTACACGAGGTGCATCCAGTTTTTGCCGTAACCCTCTCTACTTTTTTGCACATGCTATGTGGGTGAAATGATGATACCATGCCAAGTTCCAACCTTTTCAGAGTTCATTTGTAGTGCTTTTCAATTTCAGGGTCATTTAGCTGAAAACAAATCTTTAAATGCATGAAAAATAGCAAATGATGTCAGAAAGGGTTGAAAGTTTATGACGTGGCTTTGAATGGTGCATACTAAACGCAAAAATAGTCTGGAGTTGTAATAAGTTTTAAAAAAAAGAAGTGCCCGTGTACCAGATGAGTTTTTGTC
>NW_021270645.1:5975-6777 GCF_002162155.2 Triticum dicoccoides
AACCCTGATACTTCGAAAGAGATTGTCCAGTTTGTACACGAGGTGCATCCAGTTTTTGCCGTAACCCTCTCTACTTTTTTGCACATGCTATGTGGGTGAAATGATGATACCATGCCAAGTTCCAACCTTTTCAGAGTTCATTTGTAGTGCTTTTCAATTTCAGGGTCATTTAGCTGAAAATAAATCTTTAAATGCATGAAAAATAGCAAATGATGTCAGAAAGGGTTGAAAGTTTATGATGTGGCTTTGAATGGTTTCAAACGCAAAAATAGTCTGGAGTTGTAATAAGTTTTAAAAAAAATGAAGTGCCGGTGTACCAGATGAGTTTTCGTCCGGAACCCTGATACTTCGAAAGAGATTGTCCAGTTTGTACACGAGGTGCATCCAGTTTTTGTCGTAACCCTTTCTACTTTTTCGCACATGCTATGTGGGTGAAATGAAGATACCATGCCAAGTTCCAACCTTTTCAGAGTTCATTTGTAGTGCTTTTCAATTTCAGGGTCATTTAGCTCAAAGCAAATCTTTAAATGCATGAAAAATAGCAAATGATGTCAGAAAAGGTTGAAAGTTTATGATGTGGATTTGAATGGTGCATAATGAACGCTAAAAAAGTCTGGAGTTGTAATAAGTTTAAAAAAATGAAGTGCCATTGTAACAGATGAGTTTTCGTCCAAAACCTTGATACTTCGAAAGAGATTGTCCAGTTTGTACACGAGGTGCATCCAATTTTTGCCATAACTGTCTCTACTTTTTCGCACATGCTTTGTGGGTGAAATGATGATACCATGCCAAGTTCCAACCT
>NW_021270645.1:7602-8727 GCF_002162155.2 Triticum dicoccoides
TTTCAGAGTTCATTTGTAGTGCTTTTCAATTTCAGGGTCATTTAGCTCAAAACAAATCTTTAAATGCATGAAAAATAGCAAATGATGTCAGAAAAGGTTGAAAGTTTATGATGTGGATTTGAATGGTGCATAATGAATGCTAAAAAAGTCTGGAGTTGTAATAAGTTTAAAAAAATGAAGTGCCGGTGTAACAGATGAGTTTTCGTCCAAAACCCTGATACTTCGAAAGAGATTGTCCAGTTTGTACACGAGGTGCATCCAGTTTTTGCCATAACTCTCTCTACTTTTTCGCACATGCTATGTGGGTGAAATGATGATACCATGCCAAGTTCCAACCTTTTCAGAGTTCATTTGTAGTGCTTTTCAATTTCAGGGTCATTTAGCTCAAAACAAATCTTTAAATGCATGAAAAATAGCAAATGATGTCAGAAAGGGTTGAAAGTTTATGACGTGGCTTTGAATGGTGCATACTAAACGCAAAAATAGTCTGGAGTTGTAATAAGTTTAAAAAAAATGAAGTACTGGTTTACCAGATGAGTTTTCGTCCGAAACCCTGATATTTCAAAAGAGATTGTCCAGTTTGTACACAAGGTGCATCCAGTTTTTGTCGTAACCCTTTCTACTTTTTAGCACATGCTATGTGGGTGAAATGATGATACCATGCCAAGTTCCAACCTTTTCAGAGTTCATTTGTAGTGCTTTTCAATTTCAGGGTCATTTAGCTCAAAGCAAATATTCATATGCATGAAAAATAGCAAATAATGTCAGAAAAGGTTGAAAGTTTATGATGTGGCTTTGAATGGTGCATAATGAACGCTAAAAAAGTCTGGAGTTGTAATAAGTTTAAAAAATGAAGTGCCGGTGTAACAGATGAGTTTTTGTCGAAAACCCTGATACTTCGAAAGAGATTGTCCAGTTTGTACACGAGGTGCATCCAGTTTTTGCCGTAACCCTCTCTACTTTTTTGCACATGCTATGTGGGTGAAATGATGATACCATGCCAAGTTCCAACCTTTTCAGAGTTCATTTGTAGTGCTTTTCAATTTCAGGGTCATTTAGCTCAAAACAAATCTTTAAATGCATGAAAAATAGCAAATGATGTCAGAAAGGGTTGAAAGTTTATGA
>NW_021270645.1:9840-13715 GCF_002162155.2 Triticum dicoccoides
TGCCAAGTTCCAACCTTTTCAGAGTTCATTTGTAGTGCTTTTCAATTTCAGGGTCATTTAGCTCAAAGCAAATCTTCATATGCATGAAAAATAGCAAATAATGTCAGAAAAGGTTGAAAGTTTATGATGTGGCTTTGAATGGTGCATAATGAACGCTAAAAAAGTCTGGAGTTGTAATAAGTTTAAAAAAATGAAGTGCCGGTGTAACAGATGAGTTTTTGTCGAAAACCCTGATACTTCGAAAGAGATTGTCCAGTTTGTACACGAGGTGCATCCAGTTTTTGCCGTAAACCTCTCTACTTTTTCGCACATGCTATGTGGGTGAAATGATGATACCATGCCAAGTTCCAACCTTTTCAGAGTTCATTTGTAGTGCTTTTCAATTTCAGGGTCATTTAGTTGAAAACAAATCTTTAAATGCATGAAAAATAGCAAATGATGTCAGAAAGGGTTGAAAGTTTATGACGTGGCTTTGAATGGTGCATACTAAACGCAAAAATAGTATGGAGTTGTAATAAGTTTAAAAAAAATGAAGTGCCGGTGTACCACATGAGTTTTCGTCCGGAACCCTGATACTTCGAAAGAGATTGTCCAGTTTGTACACGAGGTGTATCCAGTTTTTGTCGTAACCCTTTCTACTTTTTCGCACATGCTATGTGGGTGAAATGATGATACCATGCCAAGTTCCAACCTTTTCAGAGTTCATTTGTAGTGCTTTTCAATTTCAGGGTCATTTAGCTCAAAGCAAATCTTTAAATGCATGAAAAATAGCAAATGATGTCAGAAAAGGTTGAAAGTTTATGATGTGGATTTGAATGGTGCATAATGAACGCTAAAAAAGTATGGAGTTGTAATAAGTTTAAAAAAATGAAGTGCCATTGTAACAGATGAGTTTTCGTCCAAAACCCTGATACTTCGAAAGAGATTGTCCAGTTTGTACACGAGGTGCATCCAATTTTTGCCATAACTCTCTCTACTTTTTCGCACATGCTATGTGGGTGAAATGATGATACCATGCCAAGTTCCAACCTTTTTAGAGTTCATTTGTAGTGCTTTTCAATTTCAGGGTCATTTAGCTCAAAACAAATCTTTAAATGCATGAAAAATAGCAAATGATGTCAGAAAAGGTTGAAAGTTTATGATGTGGATTTGAATGGTGCATAATGAATGCTAAAAAAGACTGGAGATGTAATAAGTTTAAAAAATGAAGTGCCGGTGTAACAG
Organism: Triticum dicoccoides; assembly: GCF_002162155.2. Lineage (NCBI taxonomy): Eukaryota > Viridiplantae > Streptophyta > Magnoliopsida > Poales > Poaceae > Triticum > Triticum dicoccoides. The sequence continues at coordinate 11,065 of NW_021270645.1, forward strand.
ATGAGTTTTCGTCCAAAACCCTGATACTTCGAAAGAGATTGTCCAGTTTGTACACGAGGTGCATCCAGTTTTTGCCATAACTCTCTCTACTTTTCGCACATGCTATGTGGGTGAAATGATGATACCATGCCAAGTTCCAACCTTTTCAAAGTTCATTTGTATTGCTTTTCAATTTCAGGGTCATTTAGCTCAAAACAAATCTTTAAATGCATGAAAAATAGCAAATGATATCAGAAAGGGTTGAAAGTTCATGACGTGGCTTTGAATGGTGCATACTAAACGCAAAAATAGTCTGGAGTTGTAATAAGTTTTAAAAAAATGAAGTGCTGGTTTACCAGATGAGTTTTCGTCCGAAACCCTGATATTTCAAAAGAGATTGTCCAGTTTGTACACAAGGTGCATCCAGTTTTTGTCGTAACCCTTTCTACTTTTTAGCACATGCTATGTGGGTGAAATGATGATACCATGCCAAGTTCCAACCTTTTCAGAGTTCATTTGTAGTGCTTTTCAATTTCAGGGTCATTTAGCTCAAAGCAAATCTTCATATGCATGAAAAATAGCAAATAATGTCAGAAAAGGTTGAAAGTTTGTGATGTGGCTTTGAATGGTGCATAATGAACGCTAAAAAAGTCTGGAGTTGTAATAAGTTTAAAAAAATGAAGTGCCGGTGTAACAGATGAGTTTTTGTCGAAAACCCTGATACTTCGAAAGAGATTGTCCAGTTTGTACACGAGGTGCATCCAGTTTTTGCCGTAAACCTCTCTACTTTTTCGCACATGCTATGTGGGTGAAATGATGATACCATGCCAAGTTCCAACCTTTTCAGAGTTCATTTGTAGTGCTTTTCAATTTCAGGGTCATTTAGCTGAAAACAAATGTTTAAATGCATGAAAAATAGCAAATGATGTCAGAAAGGGTTGAAAGTTTATGACGTGGCTTTGAATGGTGCATACTAAACGCAAAAATAGTATGGAGTTGTAATAAGCTTTAAAAAAATGAAGTGCCGGTGTACCACATGAGTTTTCGTCCGGAACCCTGATACTTCGAAAGAGATTGTCCAGTTTGTACACGAGGTGTATCCAGTTTTTGTCGTAACCCTTTCTACTTTTTCGCACATGCTATGTGGGTGAAATGATGATACCATGCCAAGTTCCAACCTTTTCAGAGTTCATTTGTAGTGCTTTTCAATTTCAGGGTCATTTAGCTCAAAGCAAATCTTTAAATGCATGAAAAATAGCAAATGATGTCAGAAAAGGTTGAAAGTTTATGATGTGGATTTGAATGGTGCATAATGAACGCCAAAAAAGTATGGAGTTGTAATAAGTTTAAAAAAATGAAGTGCCATTGTAACAGATGAGTTTTCGTCCAAAACCCTGATACTTCGAAAGAGATTGTCCAGTTTGTACACGAGGTGCATCCAATTTTTGCCATAACTCTCTCTACTTTTTCGCACATGCTATGTGGGTGAAATGATGATACCATGCCAAGTTCCAACCTTTTTAGAGTTCATTTGTAGTGCTTTTCAATTTCAGGGTCATTTAGCTCAAAACAAATCTTTAAATGCATGAAAAATAGCAAATGATGTCAGAAAAGGTTGAAAGTTTATGATGTGGATTTGAATGGTGCATAATGAATGCTAAAAAAGACTGGAGATGTAATAAGTTTAAAAAATGAAGTGCCGGTGTAACAGATGAGTTTTCGTCCAAAACCCTGATACTTCGAAAGAGATTGTCCAGTTTGTACACGAGGTGCATCCAGTTTTTGCCATAACTCTCTCTACTTTTTCGCACATGCTATGTGGGTGAAATGATGATACCATGCCAAGTTCCAACCTTTTCAGAGTTCATTTGTATTGCTTTTCAATTTCAGGGTCATTTAGCTCAAAACAAATCTTTAAATACATGAAAAATAGCAAATGATGTCAGAAAGGGTTGAAAGTTTATGACATGGCTTTGAATGGTGCATACTAAACACAAAAATAGTCTGGAGTTGTAATAAGTTTTAAAAAAATGAAGCGCTGGTTTACCAGATGAGTTTTCGTCCGAAACCCTGATATTTCAAAAGAGATTGTCCAGTTTGTACACAAGGTGCATCCAGTTTTTGTCGTAACCCTTTCTACTTTTTAGCACATGCTATGTGGGTGAAATGATGATACCATGCCAAGTTCCAACCTTTTCAGAGTTCATTTGTAGTGCTTTTCAATTTCAGGGTCATTTAGCTCAAAGCAAATCTTCATATGCATGAAAAATAGCAAATAATGTCAGAAAAGGTTGAAAGTTTATGATGTAGCTTTGAATGGTGCATAATGAACGCTAAAAAAGTCTGGAGTTGTAATAAGTTTAAAAAAATGAAGTGCCGGTGTAACAGATGAGTTTTTGTCGAAAACCCTCATACTTCGAAAGAGATTGTCCAGTTTGTACACGAGGTGCATCCAGTTTTTGCCGTAACCCTCTCTACTTTTTTGCACATGCTATGTGGGTGAAATGATGATACCATGCCAAGTTCCAACCTTTTCAGAGTTCATTTGTAGTGCTTTTCAATTTCAGGGTCATTTAGCTCAAAACAAATCTTTAAATGCATGAAAAATAGCAAATGATGTCAGAAAGGGTTGAAAGTTTATGACGTGGCTTTGAATGGTGCATACTAAACGC
>NW_021270645.1:14037-14619 GCF_002162155.2 Triticum dicoccoides
GTCATTTAGCTGAAAATAAATCTTTAAATGCATGAAAAATAGCAAATGATGTCAGAAAGGGTTGAAAGTTTATGATGTGGCTTTGAATGGTTTCAAACGCAAAAATAGTCTAGAGTTGTAATAAGTTTTAAAAAAAATGAAGTGCCGGTGTACCAGATGAGTTTTCGTCCGGAACCCTCATACTTCGAAAGAGATTGTCCAGTTACTACACGAGGTGCATCCAGTTTTTGTCGTAACCCTTTCTACTTTTTCGCACATGCTATGTGGGTGAAATGATGATACCATGCCAAGTTCCAACCTTTTCAGAGTTCACTTGTAGTGCTTTTCAATTTCACGGTCATTTAGCTCAAAGCAAATCTTTAAATGCATGAAAAATAGCAAATGATGTCAGAAAAGGTTGAAAGTTTATGATGTGGATTTGAATGGTGCATAATGAACGCTAAAAAAGTCTGGAGTTGTAATAAGTTTAAAAAAATGAAGTGCCGGTGTAACAGATGAGTATTCGTCCAAAACCCTGATACTTCGAAAGAGATTGTCCAGTTTGTACACGAGGTGCATCCAGTTTTTGCCATTACTCTCTCT
>NW_021270645.1:17602-18420 GCF_002162155.2 Triticum dicoccoides
AGGGTCATTTAGCTCAAAGCAAATCTTTAAATGCATGAAAAATAGCAAATAATGTCAGAAAAGGTTGAAAGTTTATGATGTGGCTTTGAATGGTGCATAATGAACGCTAAAAAAGTCTGGAGTTGTAATAAGTTTAAAAAAATGAAGTGCCGGTGTAACAGATGAGTTTTTGTCGAAAACCATGATACTTCGAAAGAGATTGTCCAGTTTGTACATGAGGTGCATCCAGTTTTTGCCGTAAACCTCTCTACTTTTTCGCACATGCTATGTGGGTGAAATGATGATACCATGCCAAGTTCCAACCTTTTCAGAGTTCATTTGTAGTGCTTTTCAATTTCAGGGTCATTTAGCTAAAAACAAATCTTTAAATGCATGAAAAATAGCAAATGATGTCAGAAAGGGTTGAAAGTTTATGACGTGGCTTTGAATGGTGCATACTAAACGCAAAAATAGTATGGAGTTGTAATAAGTTTTAAAAAAATGAAGTGCCGGTGTACCACATGAGTTTTCGTCCGGAACCCTGATACTTCGAAAGAGATTGTCCAGTTTGTACACGAGGTGTATCCAGTTTTTGTCGTAACCCTTTCTACTTTTTCGCACATGCTATGTGGGTGAAATGATGATACCATGCCAAGTTCCAACCTTTTCAGAGTTCATTTGTAGTGCTTTTCAATTTCAGGGTCATTTAGCTCAAAGCAAATCTTTAAATGCATGAAAAATAGCAAATGATGTCAGAAAAGGTTGAAAGTTTATGATGTGGATTTGAATGGTGCATAATGAACGCTAAAAAAGTATGGAGTTGTAATAAGTTTAAAAAA
>NW_021270645.1:21542-23913 GCF_002162155.2 Triticum dicoccoides
AAAACAAATCTTTAAATGCATGAAAAATAGCAAATGATGTCAGAAAGGGTTGAAAGTTTATGACGTGGCTTTGAATGGTGCATACTAAACGCAAAAATAGTATGGAGTTGTAATAAGTTTTAAAAAAATGAAGTGCCGGTGTACCACATGAGTTTTCGTCCGGAACCCTGATACTTCGAAAGAGATTGTCCAGTTTGTACACGAGGTGTATCCAGTTTTTGTCGTAACCCTTTCTACTTTTTCGCACATGCTATGTGGGTGAAATGATGATACCATGCCAAGTTCCAACCTTTTCAGAGTTCATTTGTAGTGCTTTTCAATTTCAGGGTCATTTAGCTCAAAGCAAATCTTTAAATGCATGAAAAATAGCAAATGATGTCAGAAAAGGTTGAAAGTTTATGATGTGGATTTGAATGGTGCATAATGAACGCTAAAAAAGTATGGAGTTGTAATAAGTTTAAAAAATGAAGTGCCATTGTAACAGATGAGTTTTCGTCCAAAACCCTGATACTTCGAAAGAGATTGTCCAGGTTGTACACGAGGTGCATCCAATTTTTGCCATAACTCTCTCTACTTTTTCGCACATGCTATGTGGGTGAAATGATGATACCATGCCAAGTTCCAACCTTTTTAGAGTTCATTTGTAGTGCTTTTCAATTTCAGGGTCATTTAGCTCAAAACAAATCTTTAAATGCATGAAAAAAAGCAAATGATGTCAGAAAAGGTTGAAAGTTTATGATGTGGATTTGAATGGTGCATAATGAATGCTAAAAAAGACTGGAGATGTAATAAGTTTAAAAAATGAAGTGCCGGTGTAACAGATGAGTTTTCGTCCAGAACCCTGATACTTCGAAAGAGATTGTCCAGTTTGTACACGAGGTGCATCCAGTTTTTGCCACAACTCTCTCTACTTTTTCGCACATGCTATGTGGGTGAAATGATGATACCATGCCAAGTTCCAACCTTTTCAGAGTTCATTTGTATTGCTTTTCAATTTCAGGGTCATTTAGCTCAAAACAAATCTTTAAATGCATGAAAAATAGCAAATGATGTCAGAAAGGGTTGAAAGTTTATGACGTGGCTTTGAATGGTGCATACTAAACGCAAAAATAGTCTGGAGTTGTAATAAGTTTTAAAAAAATGAAGTGCTGGTTTACCAGATGAGTTTTCGTCCGAAACCCTGATATTTCAAAAGAGATTGTCCAGTTTGTACACAAGGTGCATCCAGTTTTTGTCGTAACCCTTTCTACTTTTTAGCACATGCTATGTGGGTGAAATGAAGATACCATGCCAAGTTCCAACCTTTTCAGAGTTCATTTGTAGTGCTTTTCAATTTCAGGGTCATTTAGCTCAAAGCAAATCTTCATATGCATGAAAAATAGCAAATAATGTCAGAAAAGGTTGAAAGTTTATGATGTGGCTTTGAATGGTGCATAATGAACGCTAAAAAAGTCTGGAGTTGTAATAAGTTTAAAAAATGAAGTGCTGGTGTAACAGATGAGTTTTTGTCGAAAACCCTGATACTTCGAAAGAGATTGTCCAGTTTGTACACGAGGTGCATCTAGTTTTTGCCGTAACCCTCTCTACTTTTTTGCACATGCTATGTGGGTGAAATGATGATACCATGCCAAGTTCCAACCTTTTCAGAGTTCATTTATAGTGCTTTTCAATTTCAGGGTCATTTAGCTGAAAACAAATCTTTAAATGCATGAAAAATAGCAAATGATGTCAGAAAGGGTTGAAAGTTTATGACGTGGCTTTGAATGGTGCATACTAAACGCAAAAATAGTCTGGAGTTGTAATAAGTTTTAAAAAAAAGTGAAGTGCCGGTGTACCAGATGAGTTTTCGTCTGGAACCCTGATACTTCGAAAGAGATTGTCCAGTTACTACACGAGGTGCATCCAGTTTTTGTCGTAACCCTTTCTACTTTTTCGCACATGCTATGTGGGTGAAATGATGATACCATGCCAAGTTCCAACCTTTTCAGAGTTCACTTGTAGTGCTTTTCAATTTCAGGGTCATTTAGCTCAAAGCAAATCTTTAAATGCATGAAAAATAGCAAATGATGTCAGAAAAGGTTGAAAGTTTATGATGTGGATTTGAATGGTGCATAATGAACGCTAAAAAAGTCTGGAGTTGTAATAAGTTAAAAAAAATGAAGTGCCGGTGTAACAGATGAGTTTTCGTCCAAAACCCTGATACTTCGAAAGAGATTGTCCAGTTTGTATACGAGGTGCATCCAGTTTTTGCCATTACTCTCTCTACTTTTTCGCACATGCTATGTGGGTGAAATGATGATACCATGCCAAGTTCCAACCTTTTCAGAGTTCATTTGTAGTGCTTTTCAATTTCAGGGTCATTTAGCTCAAA